>NW_022146604.1:8446-26485 GCF_002938485.1 Sitophilus oryzae | reverse complement strand
GAAGAAGCTGACCAAAGACATTAAGCTGATCACGGAGGTGCTGCGGGAGTCGCCCAACGTGCAGGTGGACGAGGAAGGTGTTAAAGTGCGACCCAATCACAAGAGGTGCATCGTGATATTGAGGGAGATACCTGATAACACGCCGTTGGAAGAAGTCAAGGTGCGTACGTTTGAACTAATGTTTTGCTCTTAAAATTTGATACACGAAATACTTAGATCTTATAAATTTCGTGGTTAAATCTATGCCATATTATGTACAGGGTGGCGCCTCTCATACGCCGCGGAAGCTCCAAGGAGAACTGTAGTTTATATCGAAATGAAATTTTGGCAGCATATGTAGGTTAACTGAAAGCATTTTAAGCATTTTATAAAAATATAAAAAGAATTAAATATACAGGGTGTCCCCAAAAAAAAGTTACACATCAAAGTTGTTTTTTTTCTAATGGAACACCCTATATATTAATTGATTTTCGGATTCTAGGAAAAAAAAGGTGAGTTTTATTAAAGAAGCATATACCTCTATGATCTAAGGAATTTTGACATACATATTTCACATTTTGTGAAAATAAAGAGTAAATTTTAAATTTCGATAACAGCTACCTAAATTTTAGTTGACCTTGTATAGCCTGATATTTAATTACAGTAATCATTGTATGTTAAACCAAATTGTAATTTGACCCGAAAAGTTATACAGGGTGAGACAAAATTAATATAGAACATTAGTCACTTTTAAAAGCAAGTTACTCCTTTATGGAACACCCAATATATTTTTCCGGTATTCAGTGGGGAATTTATATATCTTCAAAATATTATTAAGGTTGCCTACCCCTCAGACAAAGAATTTCCGATATATTTTAATTTTTATGATTATGAGTCAGTAAATTTTTATTATTTGAAAAAATCTAGGTGGCTGTGTGACGTACCTTTTGTTAACTTAACAAAAATTAAAAATTATAGAGTAAAATACTCAAGGGTGATAAAAAGATACACGTTGAAAACATATTTTAATTATTACAGAATTAAAACTAGATATAAACCTATAATTATGCGACAAAAATTAGAATCTAGACGAAATGAAATGCTCAAAATGCTTTCTTTCCTGTTAACTGCATAAAATGATTGTCTTTTCAAAAGGATCTTTTTATTTTAAAAGGCATGTGTGGAGTTCTACCTCGAAAAGCAGCTACAATAATTTCTCTCATGTTCTCGACACTAGTTGGCCGAGTTTTGTAAACACTGTCTTTAACATATCCCCATAAAAAAAACAGACTAGATAAAATCAGGAGCATATTCTAAATTGGCGAATGCACTGTGCATTCACCAACTAATAGAATCATATCAATTCTCTCTTATGTAGGATAAGTTTGCGTTTTCGGCAAATTTCTGAGAATTTTTTTTGTTTTAACTGACACAAAATAATTACTAGTTGTTAAAGTTGGACTAATTAGACAGCTATGTTGAAGTAACGTCAGACATATCACAGCCACCCTAGATTTTATCAAATAATAAAGATCTACTCAGATCAAATCATGTAAATTAAAATATCTAGGAAAATCTTTGTTTGAGGGGTAGGCAACCTTAATAGTATTTTGAAGAGACATGAATTCTTCATTGAATATCGGAATAATATACTGGGTGTTCCCTTTAAAATAAGGGAGTAACATGTTTTTAAAGGTGACCAATGTTCAATATTAATTTTGTCTCACCCTGTATAACTTTTTGGATCAAGTTTTAATTTGATTCAAAGTACAATAGTTAATTTAACTACATATTAGGCTATACCGGGTAAATTCCCATTTAGGTAGCTTTTATTGTAATTTAAAAATTGTTCTTTATTTCTAGAAAATGTTAAATATGTCAAAAACCTTACATTTTAGTCATATATTTTTCTTATAAAACTCACCTTGATTTTTCTCCCAGAATCCGAAAATCACTTAATATATAGGGTGTTCCATTACAAAAAACACAACTTTGATATGTAACTTTTTTTGGAGACACCCTGTAGAACTCTATTTTTAAAAAGTGCTCTGAATTAACCTACATATGCTCACAAAATTTCATTTCAATACAAACTGTCGTTTTCCTTGGAGCCTCCGCGGCGTATGAGAGGCGCCACCCTGTATTTATTATTTTGAAAATATTTATCATATTATTTCAATATACTTTTTATATAAATTTTAAACAAAAATTAAATCATATAACGAAATTTTTTTTTAAAAATGTTTTAAAATATTTCTTTGAAAAATAGCCATGATCAATGGGCAACACATCATAATCAGCAGATAAAATATAGATAAACTAAAGTACAACCTACAAGTTGAGCATTTATATACTCGCCCAGTGGGCACCGAGTGGGCGTGGCAAAATCTAGCCAACCGAGTCAGAACCCACTGAGCGTAACAGTTAGATTTCCTGTAATATTGATTGTATTAAACAAGTCTCAAATTACAGGCAATTAGATGCATATGAAAGCATCAGGATTAATAAGTGTAAAGATAGTATGAACAGAGACAAAGGTCCAATTCCTTCAAGTTCTTTGTTCCTACTACTCTAGTGGCGGAAATCTAACTGTTACGCTCAGTGGGTTCTGACTCGGTTGGCTAGATTTTGCCACGCCCACTCGGTGCCCACTGGGCGAGTATATAAACGCTCAACTTGTAGATTGTACTTTAGTTTATAATCATCTGCTGATGGTGCTAACATGGTTAGCGAAACGCGCGTCCAGTGTAAAAGTAAAAGTGTTTTGGTGTATTGTGGTGATTTAGTGTTTTTATTTTGCTGTGTAACACCAAAGGTTCCAACCCTCAACTCTAACCAGGCAAACATTAAAATATATTTTGATATTGAAAAGTCAAAACATATTTTAATAAAGAAATTTAATTAATATCACTTTTTGTGCTTTTTGTATACTGTTTGACCCGTGATAATAAAGAGTTGATTTGTGTGTGTGTGTGTGTGTGGATTTCCGACGATTTTTGAGATTTGTGTTCTTTTTGAAAGTTTGTTTTTGTAGTGTATTACAGTTAAAGTGTGACTACTAAAAGTGATATATACAGGGTGAGTTTTAAATAAGTGCAAATATTTTCAGGGCTGGTAGATCTTGATAAAAGAAACATTTTCTCTTTACCATTTTTCAGATAAGTCCAAAATAATGGAGTTATTTTAGTTTGAAAATTAAAATCATATAGTAAAGCCATAACTATGGTAATATCAGATTAAGAATTTATACCGTGGGAAAATTTGCGGTGAACAGGCAGTTCTAAAATGTTTTCGAAAAATATACAGGGAAATTTAAAAGAAAATGCACGATTTTCAACATCTTCTTTTAGCGAAAAAAACGCATAGACGTGTTTCTGGGGTCGAAATATACCACCCCTGAAAATATTTGCACTTATTTAAGATTCACCCTGTATATGAAGCTGTCCACAATAGGAAAAATCTTATCCTTAAAAAACTCCAAAACACTAAAAGTATGAAAACCTCTGAGGTATGTCCATATTTGCAAAAAACAAGATATATGTTATTTAAAATCGTCTTTTAAACCGACTTTTCTTTAGGGAAATATATATTTATGTTAGGTAACTTAATCACTTTAAATATTATTAGGTAATTTACCTTTGATTTTTTTTTAAATAATTAATATACTAGTAAATATTAGATTAACCAATAAATAATAAATATCCGAATAACAATATAATAAAATTTTCTCTAATTTATATTTTATATTTTCATTTTCATGACATAAAAATGACATGTACACAAAAGAAAGACAGACGATTGATCAGTCAGTGTCAAAGACAAAGATATTTAGATAGTCGAATTTCGCTGATAAGTCTTCAACAAAAATGAAGCGAATTTACTTATCCACGAAGTTTATGAGTTCTAAGACGAAATGTTCCAAAATTATGAAGATTTGGAAGCCCCGTTTACGCAGATTTTCATCGTTTGTAGTTTAGAGAAACCTCTCAAATTTGACTTTGGCAACGCCGAACTTACATAACATAAAGTCGCGTTTCTAACTAAATTTAACCACCATTGTTCTCTATTTCCCTGCATTGATTACTTCTATCGATGGTTGTGATTAATTTGACATAGTTCGTTATTAAACCGCCGATTTCAATTTAATCGAGCTTGGCCATAAAATATTGACGGGGATTTTTCATCATTTAGCGGTTTACGTTGACCAGGTTATCGAACAATTTGTTATCCTCTATTCGCGTGCCAGTGTGTTAACGATAAATTTGGATCTAAAGCAGTCTTTAACGCCCATTATCGTCTATCTCATTAGGTATATAAAGTTTCTGAAAGGATCGTTTATCATAGGTGTGGTGGTCTCTGTCTAATTTAAAAGTTTTTTTTTTAAATCTTCCGAACTAATTGGAGTTGTTCTTTAAATATTGAGTGACAAAAAAGGAACCTCATATAGTCTATCCAACGACAAGATCCTTGACAGTGATAGATGTGTCTGTCATTTTAATTTCAAAGTAGTTTATTTCATTTTACAAAGAAATAAGTTGGTACAATTGTACGCATAGCAGAAAATTAATATATTTAAAATTTGACTGGCAAGTGGTTACTTCAAAATATTGTGAAAAAAACTGTATAAAACTGAAAAAATATAATCGAGTTATTTTATTAAAAAAACGGTATGTGTTAATACAAAACAAACAAGAACAAAACACCACATACCAATATAAAAAAGAACTATATTTTACTTTCAACCTTCAAAAAATGTTGTAACATTCCACAGGAATAAATAAAACAAACTATTTTATTAATATTAACACTTTTTTAATAATAACACACCAAATTTTATATTAAAGGTTGATTAATTAACTTTAATCTTAATTTTTTTAAACCTATTTTTTAGTATATGTTTAGTACGATCCTTGTACCATATACGATATGCACTTATCTACGACGAGATGGTATAGAAATTTTATTGATGGTAACTTTATTGTTGTATAAGACTTTCTGCCTGGGCACCGAGTATTAACTATAAACTGTTCTCTGGGTCTAGAGTTAATTTTCCCTCATTTTATCCTCCACTTCAAAAGACACAAAACACGTAATAACACGAATCGAAATGCATGATCTTCCAAAACGCGGGGTATTTGATATAAGTTGACACAAAATTATAACCTATAATTTGGCGATACTTTGACAAGCCTCAAAAATCTAAAGGCGAGTTCATACGCATCGGCGTCGTTTGTCGTTCATCGTTCCGTCAAACCAATAACATTCAAACTTTCTATGATCGGTCATTTTGAAAATAAATAATAAAACGGTTAAAAACAACAAGAAACGACGCCATGAGCGGACCAAGGGCGTGAATCAGGGGGGTACTGAGGGACTGTACCCCCTAGCTACTGACAGCGAATACGAAGTGAAGCTCAGTCATTGACTATGAAAGGATTTTTTAATTAATATCCGACATATAAGAACACTGTATGCTTTTAGTATGTTAGGATTTATCGTTTATAATCTGTTCGACCTAATTAAAAGCACACAAAATGTTCTTAATAACGTTTCAGAATTGAGATTACTCTAATCAATATCCATAAAGATATAGAAATAAATGTTGATGCTGTTATTGATAGGTTTTCCAAACAGCGTACTAGAAAACTTGATTTTGTTTTGGTTTCATTATAGTTCTTATAGTTTTTTGATAGTTTAGATTTTTTTATTTATAGTTTATAGAAAATTAACTAATAAACGTCGTTGTTTCATTTTTGTGTATGTTATTTACAAATCTATATTTTAATTTTTGTGTTAATGTTTTATATCTTTTGAACAAAAAAAATCGCCGTCGTTTTAATTCGACAAAAAAATTCCGACGGTGTTTTGCGACTTAATCATGGTAATGCCACCCCCATAGCATACACCTATCTACGCCCCTGTGACGGACATAGTTAACTTAAAATATTAAAGCACTTTTAGTAAAATAAATAGATTAGTATGGACGTCATCTGCTTTTCGTCTGTCCACGTCATTATCCACATTCTGTATCTTTATAAGTTATAACTTTACATTTTTAAAAGATTCTTTTAGCTAGATCTACCACTTCTTAAAATACTTGCATATTTTGTGGGACACCCTGTATAGGTGTTCTCCTTTTTTGTCAGTCAGTATATCCGATGTTCAGAAGTACCAAATTAGTTTCCTATAGATAGCATTACTGCCAATACATGAAACTTTTAGGTACTTGTACGATATAACAACACAATATCACACACAAAATATTTAATAGGATTATTAATAGCTGCCATCGTGCTGGCCATTTTTCATTCGATATTCTTCATGGCCTTTCACTTTACACATAAGTGGCGGTAGATAGACCTTATAGCAACCGTTGTTCCGATAAAAACCAACCGTAATTCGTGTTTCTACGTACGCCCACATTTAAATATAAAAGCACGGTTTTCAGCCGTATTTTAATACGATTATGTTGGTATTTAGATTCTAGCGAATAATTATTGTATAGAAATATTCGAATAAAAGCAAGGTCGTCATTTTTTCGCGCTGTGTGTCGGGATTATTGTTATTATTGTTGAATGGCACAGTCAAACTCAGTGAATCGAAAGAAAACGTATTTATTTATAGCTTCTAATTGGTTTAACAATAAACAATAAGTTCTTCAGACTGTGTTCAGACTACGACTTCTCGCGTTCTTTTTTTTAATGTTCTTTTTACATCCACAGATTACTAACTACTAATCTGGTTATGCAACCAGTAATTCTTAGTATTGTCATCAACACCCCCTTTCAATACTACAAACTTACATACTAAAATCCCTAGTTTTTGACATCTCTCTAATAACCTTCAAATTTCAATATTTACTATAACCTAAATGTTACAAAACATTAAACAATAATTTCTTATCATTTTTATACATTGAAATCAAAGTAAAATATCGTTAAACCAAATAAACATTTATAACAATTGCTTGTGTATTAATTTATACCAAAACAACATTCAAACAATCTCACAAGACAACAAAACTTAATTTTTGGTAAGGCTTTAGTAAAAATGTCTGCTTGTTGCATTTCTGTCGAGATGTACAATAACTTAACTTTGTTTTCTCTAATACAGTCACGTATAAAGTGATGTTTTATATCGATGTGCGTTGTACGTTTCGACTCAAATGTCATAGCCATTTTAATGCAAGACTGGTTATCTTCATAAATCGTAATAGGAAATACATCTATATTTAAAATTTCTGAAAGCATTTGTCCTAAATATAAATTTTCAGTTATACACAATGATAGAGCTACGTATTCAGACTCTGCACTTGATAATGTAACTACATTTTGCTTCTTAGTTTTCCAAAAAATAACATTATTATTTAATTTTATTACAAAACCACTAATACTTTTTCTATCAATTACATTATTTGCAAAATCTGCATCAACATAAGATTTTTAAACGTTATCTCCTGAGATTATAGCTTTTTAAATTTTAAACCATAATCTTTAGTTTGATTTAAATATCTTAAAACTTGCTTTAAATGTTTCCAATGTTCTTGAAAATAATTATTTTGAAATTGACTAAAATAAGTAACACAATAACATAAATCTGGTCTAGAACCTAACATAATATACATAAGACAACCTATCAGTTCTCTATATGGTAAGTTTACATCTGTTACATTATCATCTATTTTTAATTGTAACTTCGATTGCATTGGTATTTCAGCAAATTTTGATTGTGTCATATTAAAACGATCTAAAGTCTTTCTTATCAAATCTTTTTGAGTGATATATAGTTCATTTTCATACTTTTTAATTTCTAATCCTAAAAACATTAACTTTGAATTTTCAAATTCTTTCATTTTAAAGTCTTTAGTAAGCTCTAACTTTATATAATCCAAATTTTTCTGATGCTTAGAAAATAAAATCACATCATCAACATAAACTAATCACGTTACTTGGTTAAAGAAGGCAAAAAACATGGATCTCTTGCTGTAAACCCTAAGTAGCTTTTTTATGAAATAAATCGTTCCAAGTTTTTGGTGCCTGTTTTAAGCCATACAAAGATTTTGTTAACTTACATATAAGTTTAGGATTTTCATTCAAACCTTCTGGTTGTTTCATAAATACTGGATTTTGAAGAGTTCCATAAAGAAATGCACAGTTAACGTCTAGTTGTTGAACATATAAATTCAGTTCTAGGTAGAGTGATAGTAAAACACGAATTGTAGCTAGACGAGCTACTGGTGCATATACTTCTTCATCTAATGCACTTTGCTTAAAACCACGTGCCACTAGTCGAGCCTTTTTCACCACAACACTATTGATTATTTTTTCACGAAACACCCACTTTGAGTCTATAATTTCTTCATTTTCTGGTAGTTCAACTAACTGCCATGTTTCTCTTTCTTTGAGCGAGTTGAGTTCTTCATCAATTGCTGTCTTCCAATTCTTGTCTTTTATAGCTTCCTCAAACGACTCTGGTACTTCAGATAGTAAATTTCCAGTTGTTAAGGCAGCCATTAAGTTGGATTCAAAATCTACATCATAATTTTCAAGGTATTTGGGTTTCTGTCTTTTTCTTGTACTTTTTCTTATTTCATTAGTTATATCTTGGTCTTCTTCATGAACTATTATTTTTCTGATCTTCTATGTTTTCTAAGTCTACTTCTTGATCTATGTCTTGAACTTCCAGATATTGTTTTATTCTCGACTTTCATCAAAAATCACATCTCTTGATGTTATTATTTTCTCTTTCTTAGGATCCCATAGTCTATATCCATTCGCTGTATATCCCATTAATATCATTTTTCTTGAATGTGCATCTAATTTTCCATGTCTTTCTTCCTTAGGAACATGTACATATGCATCACATCCAAAAACTTTTATTTTATCTAAATTTAGTTTCTTTGATACCAATGTTCAGCTGGGGTCTTGTCAGCTTTTAGTACTGTTGTGCGTGTTCTGTTAATCAAATATATTGCTGTCAATATAGCTTCACTCCAAAACTTTTTATCAATATTGGCTTCATATATTAAACATCTTGCACGTTCCATTACTGTTCTGTTATATCTTTCTGCTATACCATTCTGCTGAGGATTATAGGGTATGGTATATTGTACTTCAATTCCTTCTTTTTGACAAATTCTTTTAAAATTCTTTGATATATACTCGCCACCATTATCACATCTTAGATGTTTTATGTTACAACTAAATTTTGTCTTGATCATGGCTAAGTATGTTTTAAAATTTTCAAACTACTTCATTTTTATGTGTTAACGTATAACCTACAGTAAAATGTGAGACAGTGATCGATAAACACAAAATACCTTTTTCCATCATGCGATATAGGTGTTATCGGTCCACACACGTCTGATGACACTACTTCAAACATTCTTTTCGGTTTTCTTTCCTCTTCCAGACTCCTATAAGATAACTTCGTTTGTTTTCCCTGTAAGCATGTTTCACATATCGATTTTGTAGGATACATTGAACTGTGACCCATTCTACGATGCATTAAATCATTATCTACATCTAATAAAATTTGCTTCATTCATCATATTTCAAAATTGATATAGTATAGATTTCCTACTAGCTTACCTTGTGTTATCTTCTTTTCTTGTTTCATAATACTTACAATTCCATTCTCAAATATTACCTTTAGTTTGCTTTGTTCTATTCTTTTTACTGACATTAGGTTGTGTGATAAATTTCTACATACAAGTACATCTTTCAACTTTATTTTCATACCATTTGTATTCAATAAACAAAGATTTCCTTGCTTATATGCTTTAATCACTTCTCCTTGTTTGGCTACTTTAATATCAAGATCTACATTTATGATATCTGTCAAAAATTGTTCTGCCTTTGAGGTAATTAAGTGATTTGTAGCACCACTGTCAATAACAAAAGATATTTCGTTCATTCGGTTGGAATTTATGACATTTTCTGATGATAAAAATGCTATGTCTTCATTTTCATCTGTTTCTGCCACGTTGCCTACAAACTTTTGCTGTTTTCTACTCTTTTCTTCTTACAGTCTACTCTTTTGTGTCCTTTTTCGCCGCAGTTATAACATTTAAAAGGAAATTCTGACTTTTCTGAATAGTTTTCTCTTGTTTTTCCTTGATACTTTTTGAAATTTTCTTCTTACTTGAAAGCTTTGTACTTCTTCTCCACTTTGTTCTTCTCTTTGCTTCTCCTGTCTTGATTCTTCCATTAACAGTTTGTTCTTCACAAAGTCTAGAGTTATATTTGTGTTTCCTTGACAGAAAACTACGTCAATAGCTGTTGATACTACTTGATAGCTTTCGGGCATTGCTGCAAGTAACTGGGTTATGATTTCTGAGTTATCAATTGATCCACCGCTGTTCTTGATTTCAGTAATCGTCTTTTCAAAAATCAAATGGAGCCTTGTTTCTTTTTTCCTGTAAACTTCATGTTACGTGACTTTCTTTGTAACATTATTTGATTTGCTATTCCTTGTGTTTTAAATGTTCCACTTAATTCTTCCATAATTTCTTTGGCTGTTCTTTTGGATTTTACCATTTCTAATACGTTATCTGTACGATCCCTGTTTCGTGCTTTTACGTCATTCTTCTTAAAACTTGCCAAATCAGCTGGATCTTGTGGAGGTTCTGTTTCAATTACTTCATCTCGCTTGCTGTTAGAGAACGAACTTTACTCAGAAATTCCAGTTGGAATATCCATTTCCATCAAAAGGTTTTACATTTGCAACCTGCGAAATCGATGCCGCCATTTTGTCTTTTTACCAGAACTTTCTTCCGTTAGCTACTTCCCAATAAAACCTTTAAAATTATCCTTTCCACTTTTTTGATCGTTTGGTGCCTGGGCCCATAACCTGTTGAATGGCACAGTCAAACTCAGTGAATCGAAAGAAAACGTATTTGTTATAGCTTCTAATTGGTTTAACAATAAACAATAAGTTCTTCAGACTGTGTTCAGACTACGACTTCTCGCGTTCTTTTTTAATCTTTTTACATCCACAGATTACTAACTACTAATCTGGTTATGCAACCAGTAATTCTTAGTATTGTCATCAACAATTATTGGTCGATGGCGTGTTGAAAGTGTCTGAGCCCGAGCCAGTGGCCAACGAGCTGCTGTGTGTAGCTAATTATCGGTCATTGTTAAGTGTGAAGCGGAATATCGATAATTTAATATGTCGAGGGTGGGACGCAGCTTCCGGAATATTAATTTGCGAAATTTTTTTATTCATTACATTCGATTTGATCCACATGCAGAGTTGCTTATGCCGTATGATCGAAGAAAATGATGTCAAAGATGTCATTTAATAAAAATTGACATAAAACTTGTCAAAATTAACACTATGCCGAAGGTAAAAAAAGGGATAGAACGTTTTCAGACACACAAATCATATTATTTAATCAATATAAAAATAAATTAACACAAGGGTGAATTGCAATATATATATTGAAAACCCCTATGCCAAATGTTGGTGACAACGTTAGAGCAATTGATATAAATAAAAAGATGCGCAAACTTATGGACGATTTCGTGACACAAAACCATCGAAATGTAGCTGGCGTTACCGTTGGCCTGTCTGAGATTTAAGTATAGCTGGTTTGGTTTCTGCGCCGCTGCGCATGCATCAGAACGGTAAACTAATAGGATTGCTCATCCTCATCCGTTCGCCTCTTCCCGCGCTTCAGCTGACAGTTGTAACGTCATTGTAGTTCTTGTCATGAGTGTGTGTATTATCGGTTTGCCTATAAACTAATAAAAATAAGGGCTGAGAAATTTTGAGTTAATTATTTTGTCAGTTTTTAAGTATAAAAAGGTATTTTAAAGTTTTTAAGAACGATATAGAGTTTATAAATACGTTTATTTTGTAGTGTGGATTGTGACTAAGTACTTGAATATTGTCTATGAAATTATTTTAAAAACAAAAATATGGAAGTACTCTAAAAAGAATGACTGCAAAAGGTGATGCTTGGAACGATTTATACAGTTAATTTTTCTTAAAAAAAAAAAAAAAAAAAATTTTAAATAAATAAACTAAATAATGAATGTTTATACAGCTTGACAATAATACACACTATATGACAAAATTACAATGACGTCACAAAGCGAAGAGTTTTTGCATGCACCTGGCAGACACTTTCGGCTGAATGAACAGTCCTATTAGGTTAACTGTTCTTGCGCGCTGAAAGAACACTGCACCGTAGTTCTGCTTTCAGTCGACAGAGGGACTGGTTGGTGGAGACAGTGTTGCCAGAACTACTGATTAATCCGTAGATTTACGGATTTTGGGTACAGTACGTTAATAATACGGATTTTTTATTATTAAACAATTTAATATAATATTATATGGTTAAAAACGATCAGGAGTTAGCTTGAAATGATCTTTAGTATATCATATGTAAAATATGGTAAACTGAAATGTCGGCGACAGTAAGTCATTTCCAGCCAATTAAACGACTTTTCGATCATATGACATATTGTCGGTGAAACGTGATAAACTGACTTCATTATTCCTATTTACAGGAGCAAAAAAAAACGGTACAAAAAATATGTACACATATAGGAGGTTTTTGATGCGTTAATATGATAAAGAGATAAAAGAATTTTATTTGCTGGGGAACAATAAAACAATATTTCGTGTTGCATAATTTTTTCGAATACAATAGGGAGATAGCAGATATTCGTGCTTGCAGAAATAAATAAAATACCTACTTCTGGGAGATAGCAACCTTTGATGTTTGAAATTTTGAAGCCAGGAAATGAATATTATGAAACAGATTTAGAAATAATTAATTAAATTTAAAAAAATATGATATTCATAACAAAACTAGTTTTAATATCATCAGTTTAAAGCAAAACATACAAGTCCAAAACGAATAAGGTTTTTAATGAAAATTTTAAAATTTTTTTTTGCATTTTTTAAGAACTGAAGTGGCAGAATTTTGGACTTAATGAACCAGAAATAATTTAAAAAATAAACACTAATTCTTAGAATATGCTAGAATCCTTCCATGCTTATCCTAATTTTATACAACGGTAGTAGTAGAACTCGGCGGAAGACAAAAGGGCGTGATTTTGAAAAAAAATAAAACTGATTGGTTTTATGAAATTTAACATTACAAGTAAGTAATGTTATTTAAACTATTTTGCTACCACGCCGATGAATTGCTCATGTATGAAATTTCAGATTTTTCAACACCCCATACGGATACCCCATGTTTACAAGACAGGATAAACCTTGCTTTGGTCGGACCTGGCTATATTATATAGATAACTATTGGAGGGGGGGGGGCTTGACCCAGGCCACCTATATTTCATTATTGCATTTAACAAGAGATTTGCTTTTATGGCATTTGCATTGCATTAGTTTACCTTGCATTAGGGTAGTTCCTGATTTTCTATACAGGGTGAGTGTAAATAAGTGCAAATATGTTCCAGGGCACAGTAGGTGGTAAAAAACACTGCTATGCTTCTCTTTATCGTTTTTTCAAATAAAATCAATTTTTTTTTTTTTTTTTTTTCTTTTAAATTTCAATTTTTTACTTCTCATTTGAGAATCATTGGATTTTTCTTTCAATACATGAATTTAATCTGCTACTGGTATATTACGAAGCCAAGCATGTTTTTAAAATGTAAATTTTTTAAAAATAAAGATTAAAAAAATCCAAATTTTTTTTTTTATTAAAAATTCCAAGCTTTCAAAAAAAATATTTTAAAAAAAAAAAAAAATAATCGTGTTTCTGTTCGAAATATACTACCAAATATTTACTTATTTAAGACTCACATATAATAAGGAAAAATTGGCCAAAACGTAAGGCGAAAAAAATACGCAAAAAAGTTTACAGGTACCTCCTTACATTGCCACCCAGGCCCCTTTGTCCTAGTGCGACCCTGGATCGACATGCTGTACTAAAAAAATACGACTAAGAATCTGTGTTTTTGCTTTAGCGTGATCGTAACGGAAAGTACGGAGATAGCAGCATTTCGCTGGCTATTTCAGATCACTAAGAGTTAGCAGATATTATTAAGTTAAAATAAAAAAAAATTCTTCAATGGGAAAAAATGTGTTTGCTTTCCCTATTTATAGAGTATTTTTTCTCTTTCTAATAGTATAAAAAACTTATTAACGTAAAAATGGGAGTTAGGGTTATCACGTTTCACTGACGATGTTCAGTACCTATAAAAAATTTTTTATTTTTGTTGTTTATTCTATGTTTGACACGAATACATGTTCATTACATAACGCGGATTTTTCATCCAAAGATATTTTCGTCAAAACATATTACAGATATTACACATTTTAATATGGCAACACTGTCGCACAACTCAGTTCCGCACTGGATATGCCTTGGCTGGCCGAGTCAGAAAATAAGTAATTTTATGCGCATTGTTATGGGCCGATTAGTGTCTCCACCGTACAGCACTTGAGACGTAAGGGGAAATCAAATCAGCCTTGTCGCGAATTCGCCCATCAGGTTGCGTATCTTCCCACTTCTTTCAATCAACGGTTGGAACCAACGTTGGACGCATAATGTAGGATCGGCTTTAGTCTTGCACTGCTTGGTCTTTGTCTTGGTCTTGCCCAGCTCATCCCTAGGGTTGCACAACCATGAAATAAATTGTTGCGCGTCCAAAATACTATCAAATCGCCAATCTGAGGCTGCAAGTTAAAAACATATTTTAAGTAAAAACTAATAAAAATTCCGTTTACTATAATTTACATTGACTACATTTAATTTATTTTAAGAATCCTGATTTCTTGATAGAAATATTATTGTTATCTGATCAATTCTAGCGTAAAAATGCAAGTGAATTTGTTAGTCGAAATCTTGACGAGCCTATGTTTATGAAATGGACAAGAAGAAAGTAGACTAGATGGGAGTGCCATCGGGCGTTTTGAGATTTGCGAAAGTACGATGAGTATGCTACTTAAAGCGTTAATTAATTGGCTATGCCCAAAACCACCTGTTAGACGCAACGTAAGTAGAAATAAAATTAAAAGTAACGCTTGCCGGTTTCAAAAGCTTTTAAAATCGAACTTAAGAGTTTCCGACATAGGTATAGTCTCTTCAACGAGATAATCCTTGACAGTGTCTGTTAACAATTCAAGTAGTTTCACAAAAAAGCTATCGTACAATGGCGTTGTTTTAAAGCTACTCCAGTTTTCAGTACCGATATATACGAGATTATGTTTAAGATTTTTTGTAAACTTAAGGAAATAAAATAAATTAATTATAAATATATAAACAGTTATTACCCCATCAACGTAATCTCATAATATTTTCCACTTTCCAGGACACTGGTTATTTATAATAATAATACCGTCTTTATTTAAATATCAGTAAATAAATATCAATAGATAAGTGTTTGGTAAGAAGTTTCAATAATCTTTAGTGAGGTTATATGCATCTGCATCCATGCGTCTCCCATCGTCTTGTCACTCCAACTATATTGAAGCATATGGTCTACTCATTTTTGAAATAAACCAATAAAACTATTAAACACAGACGACATGACGATAAATTCATCCATAATTAACTTAAAAAATATATTTTTTTTTTTTTCTTTTTTAATAAAATCGTTTTATAAAATAGTTGAAAGTAGTTTGGCAAATAATTCCAACGTTGAAACAGGCAATACATACAAAAACATTACAAAATTAAATGAGAGCTAGTAACAATAACGAATAATCGACCTCAGAAATTGGACTCTCAAAATTAAGAATGTCCAGAAACAAAAATTTAATTTTTCAAAGGTTTTTTTTTCGCGAATCGAAGTTAAGACCAAATTTTAGGAAATATATTCGAAACTCTTTGGAACTCTGTTCTTTTATCGTAAATCTTTTTCTTGAAATTCAATTGGCAAGGTTTCTCTGATATTTTCAGCAATTCTCAGAATTAGTTATACGAGGGTAGGTTTTCCAGAACTTGCTAGCACTCGAAATACTTTCTTGGTGTATTTAATTATTTATTAAATTGTTTTATGGAACATGTGGCAATACCGCACCGATTTAGAATAACTAAGAGAATAACCAAGTCTGTATGTTGACTTGTGTAAAGAAAAGTGGAATTTATCAATGAATTTTTAATATTATTACCGAATGGTTATAGCTCTTTAGCATTTAAAGCGATCTAGTTTCGAGTTTATATCAATCTTCTCACGATCCGGGTGTATCCAAAAGAGCAATTAAGACGCGGATCGATCTATTCCTACTTTGCCTTTTACGTAGCGCGCGTAATTGTTTTTCTTTTCCTATTATATTTGTCGTTATTTCGATAGGTTTCGAACGAGAAAGCAGACGCCAACGCCCACATGTTCGCGCTCAAATCTCGTTCTAAAACGGCTTTTCGAAATCGCATTTTAATTTAACGATATAATAATAAAAATATCAAAGTTTAGTTTGGGAGATATAATATGTATAGAAAAATCAATGAAAGTTGGTGTGCATGTCATCGAAATATTTGACGAATGCAATGTTGCTACTTCTTTTACTTTGAAGGTTTTTGACAGTGTCAAAATAAAATTCATACAAAAATAATTGTTGTGCGCAAGACCGTAAAGTTGATTGGTATTTTATCGTCTACCGAAAAGGTTAATTCAGGAACGATGAAATCGCGAAATTAATTTCGGAGAGACGATAATGCAATTTATCGTCGACCATGTAAAACAATATTTTTTTTTCATAGCGAGTTACGTTTTAAAAATATTCAGAAGTATTTCAGGAATTTGTTACGAGTAAACAATGCTGGGTTGGCGTTGGTATCTCTGTAATTTGACAAATAAATAAAGCTGTCTCTTTAGTTGTCAGTTTTTAGTCAATATTTTTTTTTGTATTTTTTTCTCTTTCGTGTCGATTGCTGATGATTGAATTGGAGCAATGTCAAACAGAAATAAGTAAATTACCAGCAGATATTCGAGGCTGAGGCGACAACGCCATCCAAACTACTTTCATTTAAATCCCGAATAACTTATGAAAGAAATGAAATTTTTCAAAAATGGAGCAATTAAAAAACATGCGAGAAAAATTAAGAAGTTTTTAACCAATCCTGACTGTTAAAGTATCATTTAATCTACCGTTGCGGTTAAAAATTGCTATTTTATCTACTATTTTTTAATAGATATCAATTAATTTTAACAATTGCTATGGAAAAAACAATATTTATTTACATTTAAAAAACAGGTTTGGAACACCAGCCGAAAATTTTTTGGCCCCATGGTTCCTAACTTAATATCGTCAAAATTTCCGTAAAGCTATCTTGCAAAGTTCGATATTCGTCTGGATTAATATTTGATGTCCCGACTTCCTAGTTTTATCATGTCGACCTACACACGGTGACAGGAATAATAAATTCTAGTTTCTTTTAGAAATACATAATCGAGTCAGAATAGAAAATAAAGTTGATGACGGTCTTTCGGAGAAGAAACAAAAATTAAAAAAAAATCATTTTTTTTTTTTTTTTTTTCAAAAAAAAAATTATAAAACTTTTTTTTTTGTTTGAATTTTTTTGAAAGTATAGTATATCCAGGGAGAGAATAACTATACGTATGATTAGTGATGTTGGTAGCGAATATTTCCATTCGAATTTTGAAGGAAATTTCAGAAATTTCCAAAAAAAAAAAAAAAAAAAACATTAAAAATCAATTTTTTGCAAAATTTCTTTCAAAATTCAAGACATTGAGCAAAAATTTAACGAAAGTGTATCAAGTATGCCTATTCTTAAATTAGAAGAAAAAAATGCTTCCCCGCCTTACAAAATTAAAAACCTATGGCTCTTGAACTAATGCATTTTGCCGCGAATCTCTTGGACCCCTGTTTCCTGGGAGAGCACCTTAACAATGAAGAACACATAGCCGCTGTGGAATTTATCAACAATATCACCAGCAAACATCCTCAGGTTGTCAATAATAAAGAAGCCATTTTTACAGATGTAACAAATTATTGCGCCAAATCGGGTTTATAGGCTCTCGACTGCGTTTGAATGTCAGTTAAAAATGTAGACTGTCTAAGTTCGTGGCAAGCCATGTGTAAAAATACTGGAGGTGGGCTGTGTGTTGCTCTGCTGTC
>NW_022146604.1:0-7884 GCF_002938485.1 Sitophilus oryzae | reverse complement strand
CTCAATTGTGCTTCGTTCAGTTGCGTGACTAAATATGGTAAACTTAAATTCAGTTTATCAGTGCCGTTCTAATTTTATTTAAAAATGTAAAACTATGATGTAGAACGGAGCGTGGGATAGACTCAATAATATGTTGTTTTATTTGACGTTGTGAATAAATGTTGGTAGTTATTAAAATTGTTACAAAAATATATAATTCTAATAAAAATAGATAAGTTATAATAATTATAATACAAACATCCGATACGCTACTGAAGATGCTACTGAAGCAGGTAATCTGGTAAATCAAATTGACGTATCTAAATTCTTTGACATCTAATCTTTGACAAGTAGTAAATAAAAGCAAAAATGCAAGAAAAAATATATAATTAGTTAATTTAAATTGAATTTCATAAATGATCGGTTTACTACACGTATGTATATTATATAGTCACTTACTAGCGAAAAGTTGTTCCATTATCTCATTCAATTTTTGCCGAGATCTGCCGCACGCTACACAACCAGCTATTTTAGAGTCTTTTCGATAAATCGCGATGAATACTGTTAATTAAGTTCTGCCACAATTTCCATCTAGATTTACTACCTTTATACACAACTATCAGTAGTAAGAATAAATAATAAATAACATAAAATAAGGTCCGTAAAGACTGACAAATTCATAAAATTTCAAATCAAATTCAAATGTGTCAAATGAATCGTCAAACAGAACTGTCAAGGATCCCCACCCTAGAGTGCTTTTTCCGCCCACCATGCATGAATACCTGGATAGCATTATGTTTCTTCCTTAGTCTTCTTATTCAAAGGTTCCTAGATATGTGAATGTATCTACTTCTTCAAACTTATATATGTATCGTTTTCTACAATCATGACTTGAGCACAAAAACGAAACTTGTAGTGTACCGAGCAATAATAATCTCCACCATGTTATATGGAAGCGAAACCTGGGTGCAGTACCGCCGACACATGAAAGCATTAAACAAGAAGTTGCAACAGGAGACACCTTAGACAACTCTTAAGAATCAAATAGTTCCATTATGTCTCAAATGTATCGGTCCTGGAAAAAGCTAACTGCGACAGTATTGAGGTCATGATTACACAATCCCGCTTAAGATGAGCTGGTCACGTGTGCAGAATGCAAGAAAACCGCATACCAAAATCTCTGTTGTACGGTGTTGAAGCATGCAGACGGTAAGAGGAAGCCGGGTAGACAGCTCAAAAAGTTCAAGGATATTTCCCACGAAAGTTAAAGGGGATTAACATGAGTGGGAAGCAACTCACAATAGAACGCAATGGAAAAGGATTGTAAACTCAGTTAACGGCGACAACGAAAAAGTAAAGAGGCAACAAAGCAATGAGAGATTTTTGAATGTCCGGACTGCGGTAGACAGATAACATCACGTATCGGGCTTTCCAGTCACAGAAAAGCTCATGAAAACGCATTGCGTGACCATCTTTCGATGCGTGTCGAATACTCGTCAGCGAGTAATGGCAGTATGTATGTAGTATGTATGTATCGTTTCCCTCTGTCAGAATTTATTTGTAGACATCCTCCCTTCTCAAAATCCCTATCTGACCACTCCATAAACTTAGTTTTCGTTTAATTAAACACTAATGCCCACTTGCCGTTTGTATAAACTTCGTTTAAAAGGCTAAACAGTGATTAACTGTATAATATTTTATTAGTTAATCATTGTTTAGCCTCTAAGCCGCCACAAACGGTGAAAATGAGCTTATAAACTTTTTTTTTTTTTTTTTTAAAAATAATTATAATAATCAACGATTAATTAATTTTCTAGGGCCGTCCGATAATGGCGCGCATCAAAGCGAAACCGATGTGCAGGCCGATCGCGCCTCTGGTTCCTCCCCCGCCCCCCAAGAACGGCTTCAGGGCTACGCCCCCTCCACAGGCCGTCTTCGACCCGGCTGCCTTTCCCCCCGGACAGCAAAGGTTCGTTTATGCGAACGGTGCCCCAGGACAGCCGGTAGCCCCCGCTCCTGCCGCTTACAACCCCATAATCTACGTAAGTTTACAATAAATTTTAAAAAAAAAATTGCTTGGACAGAAGATAATCAAAGGCCAAAATGACTTTTCTCGCAAATTTTGAAGTATAATTAGTGGAAGTTAAAAGTTTGACTTAACTTTTCTATTGAAATGTCTGCATTATTAAAGAACAAACTTCTACGCTAATTGAAACCACTAATTTATTCCACTAATTGCGAGGTTCTGAATGAAGCTTTAGGAAGTAATATATTAATAGAATTTTTTGTGAAATTTTTAAAATTAATTATTGCTTAAATTATAAGTTCTACATTTTTCGAAATATTGAACGAAACGATGAATTAAAAAAACATATTTTAGGGCGCCTATCAGCAGCAACAGTATCCAAACGCTTATGTGGCCTGGGCACCATCAGGTGCCGGCTTTTTCGATTTAAGCAGCGTGTTTTCGGCGAACGGTCTGTCTGCGCAACCTTTTAAACATCAGACATACAGATCCGCGCAGCCGAGGCCGAGGAACAAACAACGCAACACGCAGCAACAACAGCAAAGTGGACCCAGCGAACAGCAGGTATTTATTTCATGTCTACTAACAAAAGGTTAATTATTATAAAGGTATAATGTTTATTGACATTTCTGGAAAACGCGTTAAGCTTGATTTTTATGCGTCCGTTATCCGTGGATACGATGGTCCGACGGCGCTGTGATTGGTCATAGCGTTTTTGCGCCACTTTTCATCTGTATTTTTTTTACTCCAGCCCATCAACGGAGAAAGATCGTACAATAAACGACGTTTTGACACTTTTTTGGCAAATTTAACCCAACCTTAATAAAAATATAATAGTACAAGAGCTAGCAACGTCGGGAAAACTAGAATTTTAGAAAAGCTGGTTCTTTAATATATCTTTTGCTATGCTCTCTTGACTAAAGTGCGGGCCGTCTGGCTACCGGTAGACTACTGCAGTTCACTACTGCGCATCACATCTATACAGGGTATCCTATTTTTGTGTATTTTATGTGATTTATCGTTTATGAGAAGAGATACAATGATGCGATTTTCACATTACTTTGCTACTTTTTTATGAAACTAAATATGCTACACATAGGTTTGTCCTAGCCTCCTTAGTTCCTGAAATACAGGGAGAATTTGTGATGTGCAGTAGTGATAAGATGTTAAATACAGATATGATGCGCAGTAGTGAACGTAACGTATACCGATAGCAGACGGAGAGCCTAACATAAGATATATTAAAGAACCAGCTTTCTTAAAATTATCTCCCGAAAACGTTGCTAACTCTTAGACGATAAGTATAACAGCGAAATCGTTATGGAAATGAAAATATACAATGACCCTAATTACAAGCAAATCATACATCCGGTGAACGGAGGCATGAAAATGCAATAAATTTAAAAACTGCGTAATTTTCTAAACAATCGAAGTCTTTAAATTCAACCAATAAAATTAATATCATATCGTATCCGTAGACAACGGATGCATGAAAATCAAGCTTTAATCAAATTTTAGGATTCTAAATAACAAATAGATTTCATAAATACAACTTTATTGTTTCAATTTTTTAGGGTCCTTCGAACACTCAACAGCCTCGTGCCACGTCGGCGTCGCAACAAGGTCCCGCCCACCGAGTCCCTTCCCCGGCGCACGCCCACCACAACCACCAGCACTACCCGACGGTGTCGGCGTCGTCGAGGCCACGCCTCCAACGGCAGTAACAACAACGGCAAACGCGAAGACGTCTTCCAAAATGGGCGGGGAAGGGCGATACCCAGGACGCCGATCGAGCCGCCGGAACCGGTGGGCGGACACTATATCCCCGCGATACCGCCCATAGGCGCCATACCGCTTCCCCCATCCGAGCGACAACCGAATGGAAATGTACGGCTTCGTCGCCCCGCCTCCTTCAGCGTGAAGGAAGTGGTCCCGCCGCGGCACAGGCGGCGGAAAAAGCGCGACGAGGAGGCGGGAAGCAGGACGGGACACACGAACGGACAGAGTTCGGCGCAGACTCAGACGCAGTCCAGTCAAGTGGTCAAGTCACAATTCGATTTCGTCGACGAAGCGTTTCCTCCTTTACCTGGTAATTTTTTTTTTCTTCTGATAGAATTGGTCACTCTTCTTAAAGGCAGAGATTGACTTGAGCTGAGCGTTGTATATAACGTGTTACAGAACGAACATTCGCTGAGTCAATGCCGGGGAAATAGTCGACGAACTGAGAGGTTCGCTAACAACTGTGCTTCACTCGACGTTCGAATTTTTAGCGAATTGCTGCAGTACAAGTTAGTACAGGTTCGGCTGAACGTCCGTATTCCAGTCATATTTTTGTGGTACTAAGCAGGGTGCGACAAATCAATTTTCTATTTAAGTTCTATCCTAAATGGCTAAATGTTCGTAACTCTGCCTGATATCGATAATATTAACATTGTACGGCGCGTGATGTTTTTCCACATCGGTCACCGATATATTTTATTCTAACATTGCCGATGCTCCTATTTCCGCCAAAAATCGGCCGCTTAGATCAAAGGCATTTTTTGGAAATAGTCATGACTGTCTTAAGTCGAATAAAATTAGTGCCATCTAATGTTCCAAAGTGCAGAGTACTTATTGCAGAACAAAATGTCGGTAGAAATTTGGAAATGAACTAGAAAGATAAATTAGGGGAAAACGCAAGTTTGATTCACCTATTTCAAGAAAGGTATAAAACAGCCTTGACTCCAGCTTATCTTTTGACATTGATTAATCTTCGAGAATAAAAATATAACCTGACATCAGAAGAAACTAGTCCTGCACTAGAGTTTGTGAATGAAATGTATCCAAATACCAGATTTCTGGCACTTCACAATTTCAAAATAAATCTCTGCCATTTAGAAGTGTAATGAATTCACACGAAATAACTTCAAAAATCGGTCGAACATTTTAATAGGATGAATAGATATTAGGGATATGATGTTATATCTTTTACAATTATTTCTCAATCTATTAAAGTATTTAAACGTTACAATTGTAGCAAGTGTAACTTTGTACTTATTTGATGAATATAAGGGTATATTTGATATGGGAATACTTTTTCTTGCTTTATAGGAAAAGATTTTATAATTTGTACAGTTATCTTTCGATTTTATCGTTTAAAACAAGCTGATTTTTTAATTTAAATCCATGATTAAAATAAAAAATCTGTTGATTTCAATCATGATTTAAATCAAGTTGATTTAAATCATTGTACCCTGGTACTAAGGCTTGGCATTCTTTAAAGGCTAAAAATACTGGAGCACAGCGAACTGAGTATTCGAAACAAGGTTTTCTCGTTTAGATTGGGAACAAAACGAACAGCGAATATGCGTTACGTTTCAGCGCTCGACTCAAGCCAATCTCCGCCTTAACAGTTGAAATATTAATGTAAACAGCTCTTAGAATTGTTTTTCTTCTTTTTTATGGATTTCTTTATCAGTATGGTTTTAAAATAGGTCTGGACGCTAATGGACCTCTCTCTGCCAAACACCACCATCACCACAACCAGCACACGCACCAAGCGCAACAAACGCAGTCGCACGCCGAAGGCTCGACGCAGACGATATCTAACCACGCCCCCGTGGGCGTGGTAGCTGCTGCGCCAGAGCCCGCGACTGTCGGAGGCGGTGGCGGAGGAGGAGGAGCAGCCGGAGCCGCGTGGGGGGAGAACCGTCTGGCCGACGTGGTTAAAGGGGTAGCTAAGATAAAAGTTAGGGGGGAAGGATTGGGCAAGGACGTGGCCATCGGGGGAGGGGACAACGAGATTTCGCTGACGAGTTCGGCGAAAGAACAGAGCGTGGAGAAGGTTGACGAAGGTAGTATAGCGGAGGTCAACAGTTTTATAGGTGTGACGCCTCCCGAGTCGCCACAAAAGTAAGTATTTTTATTTACAGTCACATATTAAGTAATTTCATATTATCAACTGTTAAAAATTTTGAAGTTCTTCAGTATCCATTTTCTCATTTATCTTAGCTCTTTCTGCTGTTTTTTTAGTTCTGGTAGAGGTACTACCTATGTTAAAACAGTTTTTGCTATTATCACTTTCTGGCAACTTTTCGAAATAAAACATTGAACTTATACTTTTTATTAACGCTGTGTTTAATAATGACAGTTAGAATGTTTTGGCGATAGAAATCTGATATTGACTTTCTGTCTGTTTTGTTTACAAGAATATATTCGAAAACTGTTTTGTTTCTTAGCTCAAAGCTATCAATGTATTCTTCCTATGGACTTCTTTAATCCATTTCGATCTGATTGTCTTGGATTATAAAGTATTTCAACTTAAAGTTTTTTCAACTGAGTATGTGTTTCTTCACAAATATTATCCAAGGTTCTCTTTTTGTATTGGGTAATTTCTATATGTCTATGCAAGAATAATATAATTTTGTTTCAAATGTATTTACTGTTCCGTCAAGTTGCAAAACTCGCGTTATCCCACAAACGTTTCAAGATAATAAGCAAAAACGGTTTTAGCAAATGTTTGAAGCGTTAATTTACAAAAAACGTGTCCATTGAGTGGAATCATTGTTTTGTATCTTGTTTTTCTAGAAATAAAAACTAATATTTAAATTTTAAACAGAAAAAACACAAAAATAATTCGAATAAGGCGGGTTTTGTTGCAGTATGATGCATATTGGCCATGAAATGAAGAACGCTGTCATTTTATATCTAAATTTATATGGGAAATGTCATCGATCGTCATTTCCTAGCCAACTGGACGCCGTTTTTTTTTCCAATCATACGGTATTTGCGTCGAAACTGGATTTATTAAATATACTAATTTATTAAAATTAAGTAAGGTTAGGTTGTAAAGACGTCAGCACTAATATTATACTTGTGTAAAAAGCTTATGAAAAAATGCGGGATTTCTACCAATAAGAACAATAAAAAGCAAATATAAGTGGATAAGACGAATTTTGCTGCAGTAACGTAATTTGTAGTAAATTTTATATAGGAATAAGCGACTTTTACTGCAGTTTGGGATTATGTTTATTTAGACTTCAGGGTCCACTTAATATATGTCATTAGGCCATTTTTTAAAAAAATAATGGATAAGGCGGGTTTTGCAACTTAACGCCTCAATTATAAGTTGTGGAAATTATATAATTTTATATTTTTTGGGATAAACACTCAGTATAGAAAAAATACTAGTAAAGAGTTTTCTGTTAATTTTCCGTTTATCCAAAAGAGTCAATCAACTCTTAAATTTTTTAAGTGTAATTATTCTAATAATATAGGCACTTTTTTATAAAACTTATTGCGCAGTATTATGGGGTCAGAGACTTTCTTTTATGATTAATTTATATTTCTTTTGCCGTCCAGATAGAGAATTATTAAGATTAAATAATTTGGTGGATATTGATTTTCTTTGGAGTATATTTTTATTTGCATGTAGTAAGTTTTCTTTTGAAATAATTTGCACAGTAAGAAATAAAAATCCCATTTGTAGAGAGTACTTTCTGTTTCTGTTAATGTCTCTTTTACACAATTTTTTATTGCTGTCTTCGAAAATTTGTATTGTCAAATTTTCAACATCTTTTAAATTTACAAGCTATTTGTTTTTTAAGGGTACAAACATAGTAGACCATCTCGATGCGATGCTCGCCGCGATGCATCCTACGCGCATGTTTTAAGCACTGTTTTAAAACGGCCCTTAGTGAGTGAATTTAATGTAAATATATTTGTCTCTTTAGTTTTAGCAGTAAATCTGTGATTGCGACTGTACCTACGAAGTGCACAATGGCCGATAAATCTACGAAAACCGATGACGTCCTACTCAACGGATGCGAACCAGAACTGGCTCCTCTCTGTCCCACCACCACTAATGCTGCTACTATGACTACTGTGGTACGTTCAATATT
>NW_022146603.1:0-11235 GCF_002938485.1 Sitophilus oryzae | reverse complement strand
ATGGAACTAAAATATTTTACTGTAGTCGAACTAGAACAAAGCAGGAGAAAAGGATAGTTTTAAATGAAGTGGTCCACGCCAGTATTTTGTACGCCGCTCCAATATGGGCAAAGGCACTGGAGGTTAAAAAAGAAAAACAGAAACTTCTATCAGTTCAGCGACGGAGTGCCTTGAGAGTTGTTTCTGCCTACAGAACTGTAGCGGAACAAGCGGTATTCGTAATCGCAGGTATACCACCAATAGATCTGGTAGTAAAGGAAAGGGCTTATATATATGATCAGAAAACTAGAGGAAGAACAGAAGGCTGATATCAAAAATGAAGCGAAGGAGATATTATATCAACTGTGGAAAATGGACACATATGTTAATCCCGAATATAAGAAGATGGACTGAACGAAAACACGGACAGGTAGACTATTATCTTTCCCAGATACTTAACGGTCACGGAACATTATTTATATCGTTTTAAGAAAAGAGCTAGTGCGGCCTGTAAATATAAGTTATGCCAATGCGACAATGATGAGAATGGTCATTGACGGAAACAGTACTAGGAGAATTTTCAGGTCAGGGGCTTGGACCACCCTCAAAAAGAAAATTCCACTTCTGCAACTCCCAGTGGATGACATACCAAGAATGTACAACTTGTATGTACTTAGTATTGAGTAATAAAAGGATTGGAAGGAAGAAACGTCTGCTCAGCATGTAAAAGAGCATACCATAACGTGGTATACTGATGCTTCCAAAACCAAGGCAGGAACAGGGATAGGAGGATTTAGGCCAAAAACTAAATACTCTGAATCAATGATCAATGGATACATACCCCGGCATCCTTCAAGCAGAGATTTACGCTATCGAAAGATGCGTACAATTTATCTTAGATAGGAACAAAAGGAAATAGCCATTTTATCCGATAGTCAAGCACATAGAGTTAAAAATTGTCAAGCAGCACTAAACGCGATCAACTCAGTAACCATCAATTCGAAGTTGGTCAAAGAATGGCTAGAGAAGCTCAACAAATTAGGCAAAGAAAATAAAGTCCTCCTACTCTGGGTGCCTGCTCACCAAGGGATAGAAGGCAATGAAAAAGTAAATGATCTAGCTAGAAAAGGAGTGAACACTCCCACTAACTGGAATCCTTAACGGAACTGAAGACTAAGATCCTTAACCTGGAATGGATGTCCTACAACGGTCTAAGGCACTCGAAAAAGTTCCTCAAAACTTACAACCGAGAAAAATCAAAGGTTTTCCTTGATTTATGTAAAAACAATCTTCGGATTGTCACGGGGTTTCTAACAGGATACTGTCTCCTCAACGAACACCTCAGTAGGCTGAAGCTGAGAAACAACGGCGAATGCAGATTCTGTGGGGAAAATGGGAAAATACCAGAACACCTTATCAGTGAGTACGCCGAGACCACGACCGTTCGTGACATGAACTTTGGTACGGCTGATGTTGAGGATGCAAAGCTGGCCTCTGTAGGGCCGTCTCAGATACTGGCTTTTGTTAAAGTCCTGAGACTGCATGATGAGTTATAGCTCGTTATAACTCAAGGAAGGGGAACACAATAATAGATCTGTATGGTCGCGGTGATTAACTCCCCTCCTAAACATTCTACATTCTACATGGTCAAGTTATAAGAGTGTAGAATGTAGAAAGGTGTAGAAGGGGGGGGGGGAGGGAGTTGTAGCAGAACCTTACAATTCTATTGTAACCTTATCATTTTTTGAGTTATAACTCATCATACAGTCTCAGGTCTATGACAAAAACGAGTATCTGAAACGGTTTTACAGAGGTTAGTTCTCCATCTCCGATGTCAGTCGTACCAAAGTTTATTGCACGAATGGTTGTCGTCTCGACGCACTCATTGATAAGGTGTTCTGGTGTTGCCCCATTTTCCCCACAGAATCTGACCTTTACCAAGAGACATTTTTTTCGTAAAAAATCATAGAAATGTATATTTTTTTCACTCAGTAGTTTTAGACAGGTACGGACGAAAAGTTATAATTCTTCAAAACAGTTAAAACACATGTAGGTGGCGCCCCCTACAAATAAGAGTCATATTGACATCAAAATCAAATTTCTCATATTAAAAAATATTCATTCAAATATTGATGTTACTTCAGAAATTATTTGGAAGAAATCGATAGAAAAATGAAACTTCTACACCCTGTATCTCGGAAACTAAGCATTTTAGGACATACATTTATACGAACGAATGCTACTGAAGTTTCCGGAATATAGTTCGGACCACCCTGTATATCCCATTGCTAAGCTGATTCTTGTAAAGTTTAACAGATGGTGAGTAGCTATTTCCTGGCCCTTCTTTAGAAGGGCAGGAAAAATCCTATCTATTCTTGCTGCTTTATAAGGCTCAAAGGTGTTGATAGCCCATTTCAGTTTTTGTCCGTATAGCTTCCGTCAGGTTTGTTAAGTGCTATGTTGGGGATAGGCCCACACTTGGGCTTGCATGGCCAACAATAGACAACAATGAGCCCAATTACAAAGAAATTATCTAAACATGCGAGGCAGGATAATTGAAAATGGTTGAATAAGCTGAAAATGATGATGATGATCTGTTAAATAATGTTTTCGATTGTACAGGGTGGCGCCTCTCATACGACGCGGAGGTTCCAAGTTTCTATTGAACGCCAGTTTCCATTGAAATGAAATTTTGTGAACCTACATATGCTAATTTTGAGCATTTTTTTAAAATATGAGAGTGAGTTTTATAGGGTGTCCCCTGTAGGAAAAGTTACACATTAAAGTTGTATTTTTTGTAGTGAAACAAGCGAGAAAAATTATTTCATTCATTAGAGATGTATATGACTAAAGTGCAAGGTTTTTGACATATTTAACATTTTCAAAAAATTAAGAACAATTTTTAAATTTCAATAAAAAGTACCTAAACTGGAATTATCCCGGTATAGCCTAATATGTAGTTAAAATAACTATTGTACTTTAAATCAAATTAAAACTTGACCCAAAAAGTTGTACAGGGTGACACAAAATTAATATTGAACATTGTTCAGTTTTAAAAGCAAGTTACTCTTTTTTTTAAATCGAACACCCCGAGATTTCATGTCTCTTCAAAATATCACTAAGGTTACCTACTCATCCAACAAAGATATTCATTCATTCTAGATATTTTCATTTTTATGATTAAGTCTCAGTAGATTTTTATTATTTTTTTTATATATAAAAAAAATTTAGTATGGAAGGAAATAATAACATCAATAAAACTATTTCTACTTATGTTTTATAAGTGATAATTATTTAAATTAATAGATATTTAGTTCAATTAAAATCTTTAAGTAAATAAGATTATTTTTTATATTATGTCATACTTGAAAGGGGGTCAAAATATTTTCAAAATCACTAAAAGAATTACGAGTACTTGATCGGTACAAGCAAACATTAAACTCGAAAATATTAATTAAACAGATTCTATTTAATATTAATTAATCTATTTTTACGTAAAATACTTATAAGTATATCAAATAATTTTGTTACATTTAAAGGTTCTTTTATTGTTTCTAATTTTATTCCTGCTAATCCTCTAGTTACCCCTGCTCATATTCAACCTGAATGATATTTTCTTTTTGTTTATGCTTATTTTTCTGCCTCAATCCCTAATAAATTAGTGGGCGTATTAGCCCTAATTCTTAGAATTAGTATAAATGTGCATTTTATGGATTTTAGTTAGAGACCCCAAAACCTATAAATCTGCAAAATTTCAAAACTTCCGGACTTTTTTCCAAGCAGGCCCCTTTTTTGATCCCCAATGACTGAACTATTAGGACGGTTTTACAGAGGGTAGTTCTCCATCTCCGATACCAGTCGTACTAACTTTTGTGGCCCGTTTGGTATATAGTCATCTCTGCACACTCAGTGATGAGGCGTTTTGGTGTTTCTCCATTTTCCCCACAGAATCTGCATTCGCCGTTTTTTCTTAGCTTCACTGAGGTGTTCACCGAGGAGACAGTGTCCTGTTAAAAACGCCGTGAAAATCCGAATATTATTCATATTTAAATCAAGGAAAATCATTGATTTTTCTCGGTTGTAACTCCTAAGACTTTATCCGGCAGAATAGAAATAAGTTAAGGTACGCAGACGACACCGCCATAGACGCAGAAAGCAATGGAAGACTTGCAAACGCTGCTAGGCAGGGTACATGAAGCCAGTTGCAAATGAGGTATTAATATAAATATCATGAAAACGAAATGGATGTTTGTGGGTAAAATACAAATTAATCCAATCCCGATAAAAATCAGCGGACACAATATTGAACAAATACCACAATTTAGATATTTAGGAAGCTGCCTAAATAGCGAAAATACATGTGACAAAGAAGTAAAGGCAAGAATTGAAATGACACGTAGAACATTCAAAAAATGGAATACCACGCTCACTAATAGAAACCTGTCACTTCAATCCCGATCACTAACACTACGTTGTAACATATAGTCCACTCTTCTTTACGGATGCGAGACATGGACGCTAAAAGTTAGAATATAAATAAAATAGAGGCCTTTGAAATGTGGTGCTACCTGAGAATCCTTAAGATTTCTTAGACTGAACATACAAGCAGCGAGGAAGTTCTTAAACAGCTAAATAAAGATCGGAAATTCTTAACCACCATCAAAGCCAGAAAGGTTAGCTACTTCGGACATATAACGCGTGGCACCAAATATTGTATGCCTCGTTTGATCATTCAAGAAAAAGTCAAAGGTAGAAGTAAAAACTGTTGAGAAATAAACGGAAGTGGACCGGTCTAGGGGTGGAGAGGCTGTTTCATGCAGCAGAAGATAGAGAACTCTTTGAACGAAATAGTCATGGAGATCGCCATATCGCCAACGCCTGAAAACAGGCACGGGACCGCAAGAAGAAGAACTCCTCAGAAAGCTGTCTTAGGCCATTGGAGGATTCCCATTCCAGGTTACGGATTGAGTAGGTTCTTGAGTTCCGCCTTAAGTTGGTTTCCACTTAGGGAGCAGAACGGTTCTAGTCCATTTGAGTGTTCGCTCCTTTTCTAGCTAGATCGTTTGCTTTTTCATTACCTTCTATGCTGCTGATCGTTTTTAATGCTGCTTCACTACCGGATACAATGGTATCTCTTTCTTCCGATAGTTCCTATCTCAGATAAGATAGCGTAGATTTCTGCCTGAAAGATGCTGAGGTAGGTGCTCATTGGTTCGAAGTATTTAGTTTTCGACCTAAATATTCCTATCCCTGTTCCTGCTTCGGTTTTGGAAGTATACCACGTGATGGTATTGTCTTTTACCTGCTGAGCAAACGTTTCTATCTTCTAATTCTTTTTATTGCTCAATACTACAGTGAGGTGTTTCTCAAAGTTGTACGTTCTTGGTATGTTATCCACTGGGAATTGAAGAAGTGGAATTTTCCTTTTGAGGGTGTTCCAAGCTCAGTAATATGTTACTATAATTTCACGGAGTTTACTCAAAATAGCGTATACATTTAAATACATTTAAAAACCATAGAGCACCTGCTGTGCCACTGTCAATGGCACTGGAATACCGACGCTTTAAAACTTTAGGGCGAGGTTTTCTGGAGGGACTAGAGGAAGCAGCAGAAGCCAACATCATCCACATCGGTAATTTTGCAAAGAGCTGGAAGTGCTTTAACGCAAAGAAAGAATGAGAGGAAGGTTTGGTACAACAATACAGGGGTATCGCAATGGGCCCAAGGCCTCCGAGTGAGGGATCAAACATGATCCCAAACCCCAGCAACCTAACCTAACCTACTATAATTTCATACTAGAACAGCCCTGTATAGCCAACGTACGTTGGCGAGGATTCGACGTTCGACCATTTTTTCCAGGAAAAACAAAGAAATCCGCAACGTCAATGCGCAACGATGATCTACGAGGGGCGGGCTCGTCGAGGTACGAACGCGTGTATTTGTCGTTTTCGACAGCCGAATGGGTTTTCGCTCGCGACGGAAAAATGTACAGCAACGAAAACACGGCGGCAGAGAAACAAATTAAAAAGAAAATGACGGACCGTAGAAATACGGAGAAAAAAAAAACGGCGCGGATTTTAGACAGACAGACGGTTCGATAAATTGGATGTTTTATCCTGTCTGGGACGAAGGTAGTAGAAATAGAAACACGAGGTTATTAGCGATACATCAATACCCGGTTTAACGGTTAAGAATTTAGAGATATCTGCTAAAAACTACTGTTCGTAGACAGCTAACTTTTGATCCATAAGGATATTTCGGGATTTTTCATTTTTTTCCTTCCATTATAAGCTTAATACTACCTAAAATTCAAAATTTGAAGCTTGTAACACTTCTAGATGTACCTTATAGAATTTTGATGACGATGAGTGAGTCGCTGGCGAAGTTAAAGAAGTTTGACTAAAAAAAATTCATGATTCTTGAATTATTGTTGGTACATTCATATACGAATAAAATCAGACCATCATTGTTTGTGCATTATGTTCTTGTCAGCAGAAATGCGGAGTCTATTCTCTTACGTTATCAAATAAGAAGCCAACTGTTTCTTATGACACCCTAACATCCTCAACGATTCGCGTATTCAACATCAACCCACCCCCGAAAATGCTTTACCTTGCCGAAGACACGTCATTTTTCACTCGACTTTCGTTAAAAATTAACCCTTAATGGCTTTCGGGCGGAACGAAGATGGGTCGCAGGGAGGGGAGAAGGGGAGATTACGCTCTCCCTGCGCCCGCCCATTTCTGCACCCCCGCAGCAGACCGGTAATTGGCATGATTTGGTATAACATAATAGCAGTTCGCTTTCCCCCTCTTGTAATGCGCCCTCTGTATTCAATTTGGTGAAGCGGTCGCCGATCTAGTAAGCGACGGGGGAAGGAAAGGATGAGGGGTGTGGGAAGGGGAAGGAGATGATTCTACCGCTCGTTGATTTTGTGTTACGTCGTTGACAAGTTTCACAGTGGCGGGGTTAAATCGTTAAAAATGATAATTATTAGGTTAGAAGTTAAAAAATGCCTTTCTTCAAATATATTAATTATATGAAAATGTATATGAGTGAAGTTTTTTTTCAATCCTGTGTTGAGCTGGAATGATTGAGAACAATCGATTTGACAGTTGTTGTCATTTGTTATGAATATTTGTGCTGTTTATATTTCGATTCAAGTACTTTCTACAGGGTGCGTCTCAAAAGTGGCTCACCCCTATAACATTTTATTTTTCAGATTACAGAACATTATTCAATTGTTTTTCGGTCATTTCCTGTTTCACCGGAATTGACTACAACTTTAATTTTTAAATGGCATCATCGGTATTTTGTTATTTTATTCGATAGAAAATGACACTCTGAATAGAATAACATATCATATGTCAACTTTTGACATTTTCAAATATGGTTTATTTGCAATTGCAACATGCGGTTCATAACGACAATTTGACTCGAAATAATAAGTATGTGGTACCAAATTATTCGTAAAAAATGCTTTTTCCAAATATGCTAATGAGCCATCCTCGTTCCATTTGAAAAAATAGCGATATGATTAAAAATACGATTTGAGCATCTTTTAATCCGCCAGGACCAGACACTAAAAATATTAGACGATCAAGTCTATTTTTCCAAGGCTCCTTGATTAAAAATTAGTGTTTTTAGCAGTCATGGCACTCCAAATTGAAATTTAAAAAACCATTTTGTTTTAAGCGAAAATGTTAAAATTTGACATGATATGCCACTCTATTCAGAATGTCATTTTCTATCGAATAAAGTAAAAAGATACTGAGGGCTGCCATTTAAAAATAAAAAGTTGTAGTCATTTCCGGTGAAACAGGAAGTGCCCTAAAGGAATTGAATACATCAATCAATCCTAATTTATGTCATAGACTAACCTACCAAATGTTGTTTATATCTGAAGCAACAAAAAGTTTATAGGGTGAGCCACTTTCGAGACACACCCGGTATAAGCTTCCATATCGTTCTAGATTTGAATTTGAATAATCTATGTTCCCCCTATTTTCCGTCGAATTTCTATTCTACAGGGTGAATCTTAAATAAGTGCAAATATTTTCAGCGCTGGTAGATCTCGATAAAAGAAACAGATTTTCTCTTTACCATTTTTCAAATAAATCCAAAATAACAGTTATTTTACTTTGCAAGTTTGAGAAAAAATATTTTTTTGTTAAATTTTGAGAAGCCTGGATCTTTTCAGGGTTTTCTTTCTTCTAGCCACATTACCTTCCTTGTATACCGAACGGCTCTAGTATGGCAAGCTGTACCTTGCTAATCCCAAAGCGTTAAACGCTATACAGGAGCTATTATTATTATTATCTTTTTTCGTGATATTTTAATAGTTATTCTGCTATTCGAGGCGGAGACAAATCCAACTAATCAGAGATTACTAAATTCAGTCCCGTCGTTCTTGAGTTATAATAAATAAACGTTTAGCTAATCTGACTTTATTAATATGAAACCGTTATTAATATGAAAAGAAAGAAAAACATACAAATAAAAGCACTACGCCACTGGTTCGATCTGGCAATCTTTGTCACCTCGCCGGCCTTATTGAGGGATCGAAATAAAGATGGGGTAAAGCACCCTTCAAATTTACAAAAAAGTAATAGGATTTTGATGATCCTCATCAGAGTGATTTTAAGACATTTTTAATAAAGAGTGACACAAATGGATATAACATTTATTTTTGGCGATTAAATTAGTGAATTTTATTATGCAAAAGCTCTGTAATTAAGCATAATAATGTTATTTTTTAAAAGGAACGATCAATAATGATTGCAATACCACACTGAAAAAAGGATCTCTCAGTCGAAATGAAAAGATTGGCGCTTTTCAATAGGGCCAAGAACGACGTTTCTTTACCCAAAGCATTAACTATCTTTTCATAAGCTTGAAAAAGATTACTTTAGAGAAAAGAAGAATCTATCTGTCCAAAGTATTTCACTCTTGACCCAAAATGAATATGCAAAGAAGTTCTTGCTACAAGAACAATAGTCTCTTTGATTCATGCAAAAATTCTTGATTGAAAAGGGACATTTCTTGATTAAAGAGACACTTTTCTTAAACCAATAGCGAATACTGTTGACTCAGCTAAAATTTATTTTGATATAAGAGAAGTCTATACATCATATACAGGCATATTAGATACGAGGTATATTATTTTCTGATAAATTTAGGTTATTTCTGCTTCTTCACTCCTTGGTATTTTTTGGGGTGGAATACCACACTGAAAAAAAGGATCTCTCAGTCGACTTTGACCCAAAAGATTGGCGGTTTTCATTAGGGCCAAGAACGACGTTTCTTTGCCCACAGCATTAACTATCTTTTCATAAGCTTTAAAAAATTACTTTAGAGAATAGAAGAATCTATCTGTCCAAAGTATTTCACTCTTGACCCAAAATAAATATGCAAAGAAGTTCTTGCTACAAGAACAATAGTCTCTTTGATTCATGCAAAAATTCTTGATTGAAAAGGGACCATTTCTTGATTAAAGAGACACTTTTCTTAAACCAATAGCGAATACTATTGACTCAGCTAAAATTTATTTTGATATAAGAGAAGTCTATACATCATATACAGGCATATTAGATACGAGGTATATTATTTTCTGATAAATTTAGGTTATTTCTGCTTCTTCACTCCTTGGTATTTTTTGGGGTGGAATACCACACTGAAAAAAAGGATCTCTCAGTCGAAATGAAAAGATTGGCGCTTTTCAATAGGGCCAAGAACGACGTTTCTTTACCCAAAGCATTAACTATCTTTTCATAAGCTTTCAAAAATTACTTTAGAGAATAGAAGAATCTATCTGTCCAAGGTATTTCACTCTTGACCCAAAATGAATATGCAAAGAAGTTCTTGCTACAAGAACAATAGTCTCTTTGATTCATGCAAAACTTCTTGATTGAAAAGGGACATTTCTTGATTAAAGAGACACTTTTCTTAAACCAATAGCGAATACTGTTGACTCAGCTAAAATTTATTTTGATATAAGAGAAGTCTATACATCATATACAGGCATATTAGATACGAGGTATATTATTTTCTGATAAATTTAGTTTATTTCTGCTTCTTCACTCCTTGGTATTTTTTGGGGTGGTTCATCACTCTACAAATTACAAAAAATGTTACATCACAATTAATCAAAGTAAAGCAAATAAATTATTAAAATTATAAGCTTTGGTCACATTTTGAATACGACGACTTGAAATTCTAAAATTTTTGTAATTATTTGAATAAAAAAATCGATACCTATATTCTTATTCTATAGTCACGCATGCATTATCTAAACAGGTGCATTAGGTAAATGTATCTTACCTTCAAATATAGCAAATAAATGCTCTGATTTCCATTTTTTCAGAAACTCCTTTAAAGAATCCATATATCCTAAAATTTGTCCATAAAAAATAACAAATGCATGTTAATAACGATCACTAATTTGCTATACGATATGCGTTTAAAAAGCAAATTATGCAAAATTCCAAGTGAAGTAATTCCAAGCAACAAAACCCGTGCGTACTATCACAGAATATCTAGCTACGCAACAGAAAAATACTCGTAATGAAAGAGCTAAAATTGCACAAATAAAATACTAGATGGCGCGACAATATCATAATCAGAATATAATTGGAAATTTTGTACTTTCGGTTTTAGATCGACGGCACGTCGACGGCCTTGAAGCTCGCCTAAATATGCACAGTTGCCAGATTTAAAAAGACCTTTAATTGGCATCCCATTCTTTTTCTGGTGTATAATAGTTTCTTTCTATTCTTCTTTTCTTGTCAGACACACTTATGTTAATTGTTCGTTTGACTTTTAAAATAGTTTTAAGTATATTATTATAGTTCTATCATATTACAATGTTACCGAAGATACGTAGTATACCAAGTTTAAGCCCAATCGAACGCCATGTATGTAATATGGTACTATACTATGGTACCACTTGATATGGTTCATGGTATCATAATATTGCAATATGTCATCAAAAATACGAAATTATATATCAAATATATGAGCTCAATCGAACGTCAAGAAGTGGTATCATAATATGGTACTATATAGAAGGTACCACTTTACATGCATCATAGTACCATTATATTACAATTACAATGTTACCGAATATACGTAGTATACCAAGTTTAAGCCCAATCGAACGCCATGTATGTAGTATGGTACTATATTATAGTACCACTTGATATGCTTCATGGTACCATAATATTGCAATATCATCAAAAATACGTAAGTATATATCAA
>NW_022146602.1:0-20598 GCF_002938485.1 Sitophilus oryzae | reverse complement strand
GATTATAGACACTTAAAGCAATTACAAAGTTACAATATCAGATGATCAATGAAGTAGAAATGCAACCTACTTAAATTGTTCCACTACTCACTAGTGACTTCCAGTCGCAGTTATTTGTACCTATTGACCTTTTCCCGCTCTATTAAATAAACGACCGTATGATCGAAAAAAAAATGTCATGGTGGCGTGGAAATCACAATCCATGACATTCCCTATACCGGTCGGCAAGGTTTGACTTTGGGTGCCGATTTTCGTGTGTACACACGGTGATATCTGTCTTACATCTTAAATGGAATTGGGCAGGACATGTGGCTAAGATGACAGATGGACAAAGAGACTTGTAGAATGGAGACTAAGACACGAGGCTTATAGAAGCAGAGGACGACCTCCTATACGATGGATATTAAGAGGGTGACTGGAAACTGGATTCAAGTGGCACAAAATATAAAGAAATGGTTAAGGGAGTTAAGGGAGGCTTTTATCCAGCAGTGGACGGTATAAGCTAAATGATGATGTTGATGATGACACAAAAAAGGCGGTCAAAACGCTCAGTACAATATAATGTACTGAATAAAAAGACTGTCGCCTGGCGATATGGTTTAATGAAAAGTAACATCCATCGCAGTCTTCATTTCTAAACCACTTCTGACCCTTTTTTTCTCGATCGTGTGGTAGTTCCTTAATATCGTCATCAGTTATTGAAACTTTCGAAGTCCGTCAAAGAATGAAATTAGGCAAAGAAAATAAAGTCCTACTCTGGGTGCTAGCCCACTAAGGGATAGAAGGTAATGAAAAAGCAAACGATCTAGCTAGAAAGGGAGGAGCGAACACTCCACCAACTGGACCAGAGCCGTTCTGCTTTCCAAGCGGAAACCAGCTAAAAGGGGAACTGAAGAATCTGGAGGATTCCAGCCGTAACCTGGAATGAGAATATAGTAGGTATATGATGAGCAGACTTTCTAGATGTATTTGTCCATTTTTTCGAATTTTGGCAAAAACTGCCACGCTTTTTGCCAGAAACTTACCGAAAAACTAGTATACTTGAAAATTGGATAACAAATCATAAAAATGGTGTACACTATCATGTGAAAAATCTAATTTTGATGATATCTGCAAAAAATTGAAAAAAAACTGTTGACTGTCCTTTAGACGTGAAATTTCTTTTTAATTTTCTGCTACCACGTTCCGTATCCCCAACTACATGATCCTCAGTCGTAGTTTCATTCATTACTTTCAGTAGTATTATTCAAAAAATAGGAAGTTGTAGTACAAAAGAAACTGTTCCATCTGGCAATGACCAACAAAGAACAGTTTGTCCACAGCACACAAGGACATACTTCTGTTTGTTTGTCTACCGCCAATGGACATACAGTACATGGAAAGTCTATGGTATTTTCGCCATTTCATTCAAATGGGATAACATGTATTTAACACGTCGTTTCTGGCATCAGATTGTAACTCTGTGTATGTTGTTTGCAATGCCATCTTTGGTTGAAAATCTTAAAAAATGGACAAAATGCATTTGAAGGGTCCATTTCACTGATTTTACAGGAGAGCTGTAACGGCTGGTAGTTATCAGGTTCTTGCCGTGTATCTATATTTTTACTAGGCATATATCACAGGATTTAACAACTTATGGACCTGCAAAGCTTATAGGGACCACTTAGACCTACTATAATGTTGTAAAATCCTAAAATTAAGAAATTGGCGCTTATCAAGTTATTCCCCTGGACCCTTCATTTAGTAAGTCTGCTCCTCATATTATTCTTAAGATTGTTGTTTAGAATTTTTTTCGGTCTTAATTCGTCACTTCCTCAAGTCCTCAATTCCGGCAACACCGCGCCTCGTCCGACGCGACGCTGTGTTTAGGGCAGCCGTCGGGACGCCACCCACCACCCCCGCCGCCGATTCCCATCTATTCCTCCCTCTCTTTCGCACCCCTCGTCCTGGGTAAGCGACGACCTCGCCCTGTCCTGCTCGCTCTGGCCCAAATATTTCCAGTGCATCGGCTCGGTGCAGCTGCACTCCAATCGGCCCATACGATGGTACATTAGCAGGACGACGATTGTGGCCGACATTGGACGTATTGAGTCGATCGAGGCAGGCCTCTAAGTTGTAAGTTATATAATGGAATGGATGCACTACTACTATTATAGGTTATGCGGCATTGTTGTTTGAACTTGACGAAGATCAGTAAGTTGATTTTCTTGGGGAGTGTAAAGTTTTAATGAGGTTTGAGGTAGCTGAAAGGGGTTTCATATTATGAGACATAAGTTTGAGGACGATTTTCAAAAATAGACAGTCTAGGTCTAGATTGAAACCTTTGGAGTTTGCGAAATTATACTAAAACATAATGAAATCTGTACCCATGTTTGCTAAACGTATTAGCATCTGCTGATGTTGAAATATGGTTAGCCAGATATGTATCTAGAATTTAAATTAATAAAAATAAGTGTTTTGTAGTTGATTTGCCATAGTTCCATGGTGTTTGGTCAAACAGTCATTCTATAAATTTTAAGCTGTAAGATGTTGCATTTGCCATATAATTTTACCTGCGAAATGATAGCGATCTTCATTTCCAAGTCAACAGTGGCGCGTTTTTTATTTTGATAGTATAGTATATATAATTGAAATATGAGTATTTGGACCGAAAACTAAATACTCCGAACCAATAGGCACCTACCCCAGCATCCTTCAGGTAGGAAATTATGCTTTGGAAACATGCTTAAACTTATATTTGGTAGGAACTATCAGCAACAGGAAATAGCCATCTTATCCGATAGTCAAGCAGCTGTGTATTAAAAGCTCAAGATCAAGATCAACTCAGTAACCATAAATTCGAAGTTGGTCAAAGAGAAGCTGAACAAATTATGCAAAAACCAATAAGGTTCTCCTACTCTAGCTTCCAGCCCACCAAGAAATAGAAGGTAGTGGAAAAACAAACGATCTATCTAGAAGACTCCATCCGTATCCTGGAATGGGAACCCTCCAACGGTCTAATACACTCGAAAAGAATTCTCATTTTGTCACAGCATTTCTAACCAGACACTTTTTCCTCAACGAACACTTCAGTAAATTGAAGCTAAGAAACAACGGCAAATGCAGATTGTGTGGGAAAAATGGGGCAACACCAGAACACATCATCACTGAGTGCGCCGAGACGGTAACTATTCGTGCCATAAACGTTGGTACGACTGATATATCATTCTCATACAATCTACAATCTAATTGAAATGTTTTGGAAATGTTTTTATATTCTTATTTGAGATTCAAGTTCATCGTCAAACCAAACCAAACTGAAACAGCAAAAACAGTGTGTAGTCAAAACAGTAGTGTTGTTATCGGGCAAACATCATATGCAGTGGCCAAACATCTATTAATGCTGAGTTAAATAATATTAAAACGGATTTACTTTAGAATGGTTACTCTGAGAAGTCCTTCGACAATATTATATTAAACGGCTTGACAGTTAGCGTTGGAGCGTCAGCTTGAGCAAGAATTCTCTCTCTTCACTATTCGATATTTCAAAGAGATATCAGAAATAATTTGACGAATAGCCAAACTCTTTTTAACAACTATTTTAAATCTCACATATTCTAAGAAGCGTCAAGACCGGAAAAATAAAACAAGAGTGCATATATCGGGTACCTTGTGAATGCGGTTAGTCGTATACGGAGTGACAAAATTTCCTCCAATTGTACGACTTGCCGAGCATAACGCAAAGAGATGAATCAATGAAGTAAGGTATTGCAGACTATGTGTGATCCAAGCAGCAGAACAAAACAGTAAGCCCTGGTTGTCTACAAGGAACCTTTTTGGAAAGCGTAAATTTAAAAAAGTCTTTTCAGAAATCCAAGTTTGGAAGTTTTCACAATATGGTACCTATTTATAAACCGTACTAACGCTGGCCTCCTCATTGGGCAATTATACACAAGTACTTTAGAAAGAACCAAGTATTATAAGGAAAATGTCCGTCTTAAATTTTCAATACCTAATATTTTATGCATTATCATATCATGCGTTTGTCATCATAGGCAAAGAACTTACTGAAGCAAATTACATAGCTTTTGCATCTTTCCAGACATATGTGTAGATATACCCGAGGATATACCTTTGAAATTTTGTTCATAAAATAAGAAGTCAATAAATACAACTTTTCAACGAACTTTTTAGATATGCACAAAGGAAAATATATTTTAATCTTCTAACTTCTAACGGTATTTGTAAATACATAAGTATGTTAGCTTTAAAAATTGATTAGTCTAACATAAATATTCAATTTCCTGGTAATAATTTAAGTAGAAGATAGGGGTATTTTAATGGTGTACTAGTAATTCTGCACAGAAAATCAAAAAAAAATCAAAATGGGAAATAGGAAATTATGATCATTAATCAACTTAAAATAAAAACTTTATTAAAATTTATATGCTTTCAGAATTTCTAAATTTGTCACTCTTTTCGTGTTCTTATGCGTTTAATCTATCATCATCTTCTGTCTTTATCTTTTCAATCTTCTATCTTTCATTCTTCTAATTATTTTCATTTTTTAGTCTAATTCATCTATTTAGAATTCAATTTCAGTAATTTCTTGCTGGTCCCTGTATGAATGATTTAATTGATTGGACTGTGTCCAGTAGAAAAATAATGGCGATACCTATAATGATATTTAATTTAGCAAGAAAGGTCAAGTTCACGGGAATAAATTCATTGATATCTCGCTTGTTGTAAAACGATCCATTAAGAGATGATTTATTTTCAACAAAAGGTGGATGCTATGGTTAGTTTTTAAATATTTTGACTTGAAAAAATTGCGTTTTTTTTTGCAAAATCCAATAGTTCAATTGTCCTGATATAATAGTTATTTTTATTATACAGGATGAGTCTTAAATAAGTGCAAATATTTTCAGGGTCGGTAGATCTCGATAAAAGAAACTAGATATTTTCTCTTTACCGTTTTTCAAATAAGTTCAAAATAACCGAGTTATTTTACTTTGAAAATTCCCAAAAAATGTTTTTTTTGCTTAAATTTTGAGAACCACTGGATCTTTTCTGGGTTTTCTTTCTTGTAAATTTAATTTACTACCTATGTTGCCATATTATCAAGAAATTATAGATTTTAACTAAAAACTAACAAAATTTCCAAAAAAAAATCAAAAAAGTTGCAATATGTAGGCTACGTGATGAAACCAAGGAAGGTATGAGCTGTTCCAAGGAAATACCAACTTTCGATAAAATTCGGAAAGTTGTAAATGAAGACGAAAACTTGCCGGTCATGGGAAGAAAAAAACTTTGGACAAGTTTAAAGGAAATGAATTTCTCGTGGGAAAAGTACAACCGGAAGTCTGTACTCATTCACAAAGAAGACATAATTGGGAGAAGGCAATATGTAAGTGACATTCGTAAATATAAAAAAGTGGCCGCCGAATTTAACGAGTGAAGAGAAAATGGAGAGTAATGTCTATATGTAAATGAAGAAATTATGTTGTCCATGGACATAAAATATCACTTTAAAGGCTTCGTACGAGTGGATAAAATTCTCATTATTGTATGATTGTGAATAAAGGTTATTTTTGTTGTGTTTATATCAAAACGGTAGTAATGTACATAGTACGTAATATCTTCACGGAAATATAGCATAAAATTATTGAATAGAGCTAAATAAAGGACTATTTTATTTTTATATCGCACGACTCATATAATGCCAAGTAATCGATTCAATATTTCTATTTTGTTGCGGGTTATTAATTTCTGTTTGGTATGGAATTGCGTTTTTCCGAGACGTAGTAAGTTAATGCGTTTGAGAAAATGGTAAATTCGAATGTTTTCTGCTTTTCTAACCTTGCCTAATTAGTAATGTTCGTTTATTTTTAGATCGTAATTTTATAACCGAACTTTATATACCTAATATGCTGTAGATGCAGCGTTATTATAATTATTTTGTGCAATTATTTTCGTAATATTTGTCAAAAAATTATATTGTTAAAATGTTTATTGGTTTTAGTCTGTAACGTTTTACCTGTTCAATCAAAACGTATCAAGTAAAACATTGTGTATCTTCTTCTTCTTACTCTATAATAGGCAGATTGCATGTTCATTCTTCACATCATGCCTACAGTTTTTCAATCGATGGTAAGGTTATCACATCATCTTTTTCTTGGCCTTCCCGTACTTCTTCCCAGTGATTTGTCTCGAGCTGACCTTAATATTCTTCCCTTCGCCTTATATGTTCATTCCATTCGCGTCTTCTGCTCAATACCTATTCATGAATGCTATCCACCTTGCATGTTTGCCTTATATTTTCGCTGCGTTCTCTATCTAGCAGCGTTTTACCTGTGATTTTGCGGAGGATTTTCATCTTGCCTGTTTCCAAGAATCTTTTTGTTTTTGCTGTATCCGGTCTGGTTTGTGCTGTGTAAGTCATTATGGATCTGACCACAGCCTTGTATATTCTTGACTTGACCTCGACACCTGTGTATCTATTTTTCCATATGGTGTCATTCAGACATCCCAGCTACTCTTATTGCTTTTGTTGTTTGTTGTCTTACCTCTGTTTCGATATCGCTATAACCGGATAGATTCCAAATTTTAACTGTCCGATACCGAGATATTTAAATTTCATTTCTTGCTGCATTATTGTGTTATCCTCGACAATCTTGCATCTGATAGGTATTTTTGATGTTGTCAGGCTCTTTGCTTTGGATGAAGAGATTATCATGTTATAAGATTTTGCCATTAGATTGAAGCCATATACTAGTTTTTGGAGGTCGTCCTCATTTTCTGCGAATAAATAATATTGCGGTCTCCCATTTTGTATCCATTTAAATGGCGCACTTGTTTCATTATTTCGTCCATGATAATATTAAAAAGAAATGGGCTTAATGAATCGCCTTGTCGTATGCCTTTCTCTACAGGTATTCTCTTTGTAGTTGGGCTCATTGTTGTCTATTGTTGGCTATGCGAGCCAAGTTATCCCTGCCAATTTCCTGATATCATGGTCCCATCTGAGGTTTGGTCTTCCTCTAGGTCTCTTTATTCCTCGTGGATACCATGCTGCAATTTTTGCGATTCTTCTGTTCTCCGTTCTTCTTGCCAAGTATCCCATTGCCACTTTAGGGATTTGATTCTTTGGATGACATCTATTGTCTAGGTCTTTTGTCATATCCACTCTATTATTTTACGGTCTTTCTTGGTTATTCTGAGCATATTGCGTTCCATTGAGCATTGTGCGACCTGCAGTTTCCTTATAATGTCCGTTTTAAGTGTCCTGGTTTCGCATGCATAGGTCATGCATGACTGGTAGTACACATTGGTCGAATGTTTTCTTCTTTAGATAAAGTGGCATCTAGATTTGAATATGATTGAGTTTCATAAGTACCAAACAAACCAAACAAAACTAACTTAATTCTTCTGTTGGTTTCTGGTTTTGTTATTTATTAGAATGTCTTTTCTGTCCACTAATTTGCTGTACATTACTTTAGTTTTTGCTAAACTCATTTTGAAACCTACTTTATTGCTGGCTGTATTTAGTTCGTTAATTTGTGCTTGTGGTTCTTCAGCTGGAAAATAGGACTATGTCATCAGCGAGGTAATCTTAGATGGTTAAGATATTCTCCATCTATTTTTAATTCTTTGTTGGTTCAGTCATATGTTAGTCGAAATAATTATATTTTATATTATTTAGAGATTTAATTATTATTATCAAAGGTACTATTTTTACATTTAGCTTCGCATGTTTCTAAATGAAATTTAAACCATATAAATTCAATTTTTTGTAGTAAAATTCCAGGTTTTCGTTTCACTGAACACGCTGCTATAATTGATAAAATCGGTGCTTCTTCCATGGCTTTTGGCAAAACTAATCTAAAAGTTCTAAAAGTGTCCTGTTAAAAAAACTATTACAATCCAAAGATTATTTTTAGTTAAATCAAGGAAAATCTTTGATTTTTCTCGGTCGTAATTTCTGAGAAACTTTTTCGAGTGTCTTAGACCGTTGGACGATACCCATTCCAGATTACGGATGGAGTCTTCCAGGTTCTTCAGTTCTGATTTAGGTTGGTTTCTACTTGGTAAACAGAACGGATCTGGTCGAGTTAGTTTCTAGTTAGATCGTTTGCTTGTTCATTACCTTCTATATCTTGGTGGGCTAGAACCCACAGTAGGAGGACTTTATTTTCTTTGCCTTATTTGTTTAGCTTCTCTAGGCATTCTTTGGCCAACTTTGCACTGATGGTTACTGAGTTGATCACTCTTAAGACTGCTTGATTATCGGATAAGATGGCTATTTCTTGTTTCCGATAGTTCCTATCTAAGATAACTTGTAGGTACGCATCTTTCGATAGCATATATTTCTGCATGAATAATCCTGCATGGGGTAGGTATATACATTTCTGTCATGTGGATGAAATTTATTCATGATCGCATATAAAATAATTAGTTTCATCCAAATACGATCTCATTTGCAAAATGTACGTTAACCGTTACACGTATGGAGAGCAATGTTTTAATTGTCGCCGTCTTCCCACGCCACGTTTTATAGTAACACCTATCGGTCTACAAACATGAGGACGTTACGAAAACGTTTCCATTGACGTATTCGCGTATACGACGGATGCCCGCGTAAACTAGGGACGTTCGATGTCCATCGAAAACATCGATATTTTTTTCAATACGATTGCTGTTACATGAGAAATTTGATATTAGTCGTTGCGTCCATATTTTTTACTCGATATTTCAATATTTTCATATATTTGTTTGTAAAAGTTATTTTTTGTAAACACCGCACTGTGTTGAATCGAATGGGAAGGAAGCTTGTCATTTGTCAAAAAAACACAAATAAAATTTATACTACACTATTTAAAATATCTAAATACGACTATTCAAGAACACGTTAGTTTTTAGCAGATATACGTCTAGTATACACAACTAGATTATACTCTTTGATTCAGATCTACTGTCTTTTCTGATCCTTAGGTTACATTCTCCAGTCTTATCCTTTTCAAAAAATCTAGCAACTTGGAGACTGAACCCCTGATAATAGCTATCTGTCGATGGCCTATAATTGTCTAGCACAAAGAACTACACATTTGCTAGGTTGTCGCACCGACATAAAATGAGTTCTGTCATTTCTTCTTCAGATTGACAGAACCTGCACATGGCTTCTTCCGCCAATCCCATTAGCTTTAGATGCTTACAATGCTGTAGTAGACGCACTACAGCTTTGACTGTCTTTCCGTCTTTGCTTCTCAGGTCTGCCGTGAATTTTGGCGAATGTTGGGAACCTGGTGGCTTTCTCCACCATTTTAGAGATTTGTTATGAGCCTTGTTTGGCTATTTTTCATCTGCCTTTTCTTTACCCTTGCGACCTTCGTGCCCTGGTGCCCAGGCTTAACGTAACGTTGTTACGCGGAGTGTTACGCTCACCCAATATATTTAAGTCTGCTAATTTAGAATTAACCTCCGGAACTAATCCGGCACTTAATGCCTTCAGGGGCTGCTTGGCTGTCTGTTAAGATGGCCACCGCCTTATTATTTCTTCTACACAGTACGTATGTATACATGATGTGATATGACGATGCATTACATCTAAAAAACATCGATTTATTTTAGTTGTGGACATCCCTAGCATAAAGCAAGAAGGCCGCGATTGGCATTATGACCCGTGGGCGTTATTGTCGCCAACATCACTCTCTTTTTCCATCGTAGGCCGTTGTGGTTTTTGTGGTGCGCACGTGTATGAGTGTGTCTAATTGAATCAATCAGATGACGCGTCTGCAGCGATACCTCTTTACCGCGCGACCAGACAGACCATACTTTTGTTTGATTGTTGTATAGGTGGAAAAGAACGTGTCCAGTCAATAAAACAGCATTTTTTATAGACGAAGGTGGTATGGACATAACAAATATACAAGATTGGCTTAGATTGTAGTAGATTGTATGTGCGAGGGTGGAAGTTAATCACCGCGATTTTATAGATCTATTGTCCATACAACTCATACAATTTCAGGGCTTAAACAAAGCCAGTATCTGAGACGGTTTTACAGAGGTTAGTTGTCCATTTCCGATATCAGTCGTACCAAAGTATATGACACGAATGGTTGTAGTCTGGGCACACTCAGTGATGTAGTGTTCTGGTGTTTTCCTATTTTCCCCACAGAATCAGCGAATCAGCATTGGCTGTTGTTTCTATTGAAGTGTTCATTGAGGAGATAGTGTCCTGTTAAAACCCCCTGACACTACGAAGATTGTTCTTACTTAAATAAGGAAAATCTTTGATTTTTCTCTGTGGTAAGTCCTGAGAAATTTCTTCGAATGTCTTAGACCGTTGGAGCATGCTCTTTCCAGGTTATGAACGGAGTCTTCCAGGTTCTTAAGTTCTGCTTTAAGTTGGTTTCCACTTGGGAAGCAGGACGGTTCTGGTCCAGTTAGTAGAGCATTGGCTCCTTTTTTAGCTCCTTTCTCAGTTTCAACCTTTAGTTTGCTTTTTTATTACCTTCTATATCCCTTGATGGACTGACAGCTAGCATGAAAGGACTTTGTTTTTTTTGCCTAATTTGTTTAGATTCTCTAGGCATTTTTTCACCAACTTTGAATCGATGGTTACTGATTTGATCGCTCTTAGGGCTTCTTGACTATCGGATAAGATGGTCATTTCTTGTTTCCGATAGTTCCTATCTAAGATAAGTTGTACGCATCTTTCAATAGCGAAGATTTCTGCCTAATGGATGCTGGGGTAGGTGCCCATTGAAGCTTGTCTTAGTGGAATGAATGTCTTCAAAATTTGGTTCTTGTAAATAATCTACTAAATACAGTATTCTGCCTGAATAGGACGGAGAAACTTACTGGAAAAACTTAACTCTTCCCGCGTTAGTATGTTGGTGTGTGTCAAATCTTGCGAGCTGGATTAGAACCGCTTCCTGATTCAATTGGGCTGAAATTTGGTGGTACCATAATATCGTATCCGGAAAATTGCGTCTCAAGCAATTGACCGAAAAGATAATTCTCCTAAGAACATTTTACCGAACCAGAAAAGTTTCCGAAAAAGATAATAATAATTGAGAATGACCTGACAACATTCTCATTCTTAGGCTATTGTCATTGTCAGTTGAACCCCGAAAAGTAAAATAATAAAGTGTTTTAGCAAAGTTTAAAATATTTTAGCAATTTGCCTTTTATATCCTTGCCGGCTCAAACTGTGTCAACAGTGTGTTGTCGAACGATAAACGACTTAAAGCGCAATTACTTATCGAATTGCTTCTTTCACCCAAATAACTACAATGCTCGTCCAGCCTCAGCTTTATCAAAGGAAAATATATATAGGTCAGAACAAGTAAAAATTAACTACATACAAAATATACAAGAAACATTTATCTAATACCCTTTCATTTTAGTGACAGTTACTCTAGTTGCTTCTTCATTTTTACAAATTATGCTTTTTGGCTGTGAAAGAGTATTTTTCAAAGCAACGTAAAAGAGATAAATATTCTTCGTTTTTCTTCTTTTTTACTTTTTGGAAAGTCAGTAAAATTTGCTTGTCTTGATCTTGAATATTATTGTAATTTTAAATTTTTTTACTTTTTTATATACAGTGGTGGACAAATTAGTGGTTTCAATAACACTTTATGCTTTTGGTTTATGATCATTCACGTGTCACGAAACTCAATTCGATAACAAACTCAAACTTTAAAAACTCAATTAAATTGAAAAGCAAAGGCATATCCTGCCCAACAGCTTGCGGTAGTCTATTTGTATCCATAGAAAACATAATATGCGTGCTGCCCAAGGTACTAACACTTTTATTACTTCCAGAAATGAAAGATGAGTTTTGCATTGCATAAGATGTTATAGTTAACTATTTAAGTGATGACATAAAACATAATGGCAGAAATCATGGTTAATGACTTTTTGCAATCGATTCTCGTTCAAAGCTTATAGTTAAGTGATTGAATTTGGTTGTTCGGAAAAATGTTCGTTAGAGCATTTTTTGCAGCAATAGGACGATATTGAAGCATAAAACAATATGCTTTTTGATTTCTAGCAAAATTTTTTCTTGACGGGTGATAATCTAAAAGCCTAAAAGACATTCCACTGAAGAATTTTGAAGTATAATTAATGGAAAAGTCAAAAGTTTTTTTTTTTTTCTAATTGAAAATTACTACACCCTTATATATTTCTGAATGCTTACATTAAATTAGGTGGGCAACTACGTTAATTGAAGGCACTAATTTATTCCACTGATTTCGAGGGTCTGAATGGAAGCTTTACAAGACATACTGGGTGACAAGAAAAGAAGAGCATCTACAGGGTTGCCCGAACTGTATTCCGGAAAAAAAGTGCATGGCGCGCTTACGAGTAATGGTTCTCGATATATTTGAATCAAAATTATCAATACTGTCATCATTGACATAAATTAAACATAAACAAAAAAAAAAAAAAAAAAAAAAAAAAAAAAAAAAATTTAAATGTTTTTTGTGCCAAAAGTTCAACAAAAAATTTTTTTTTTTTTTTTTTTTTTTTTTTTTTTTTTATTTAAAAAAATCATAAGGACTTCGTAGTGGATGCTGTCGACAACGTTATCAGGAACTATGCCTTAAGACATGAAGAGGGGATCCATCAGCACATCAACATCGAGGCACACCAGCTGCTGGATATAGTGATGGCTTAGTTAGAAGACTGAATAGAGTGAAACCATTTGAACTAGTGCGGTGAAAAGTGTTACTACAGCCAAGTGCATTCTAACATAGTGCTCCAACAGAACTGACAGAACCAAATTACTATCATAGAGTTAGTATTTTTAATTCCATCCACAGTAGCAAATTGAATTCAAAACAAATACAACACATTGTTTGAAGTTATACTAAATTGTTGAGGGTGATTTAAAAAAAATAAAAGTTTCCAAATTTATCTGTTTCAGTCAAATAACTAATCTACTCAACATGTTTATTTTTTTTTTTTTTATATTATTATAAATTAAAGTTCAACCAAAAAGTTTTTTTTTAATTTCACTCAAAGTGTGTTATTTGCGTCATAAATGACTTTAAAATACAATATATTTTCATAGTGTCTGTCACAACACGATGCTCAAAAAACCCTTAAACCGTTTAACCAGGCTATACTTTAAAAAATACTAATGGCACGAGATCTGCCCATTAGTTTTTGGTGGGGTGGAAGGTTAATTAAGCATTGAAGGGGTTAAAATTTTAAATCAATAACTCCAAGAACACAGTATTCTTCTAGCCCAGAAACGCGGTTTTTCCTTCAATTGAATAATGATCAAAGTCCTTGGTTTTTAAGAAGATAAAAATTGGAAAAATTCCTTTATTTGAAACTAAAGAACTGCCTACCAACTTTATTATATTTTGAGCATGGGCTATACGTGCCTCCCGGCGCCAATTTTAGACTATCATTACTTTATATTATTTTTAGTTTTTTTTTTTTTTTTTTTTTTTTTTTTTTTTTTTTTTTTTTTTTTTTTTATTTATAATATTTCATTCGGTAGTCGTCGACGGTTTACCTAATCAATTGCGAACGATAACAACATACGTTAGTCATTTTGTGTAGCCATCAAGCTTTCAATTATAAAATCAATATATACAAGTATATCATTGTAAAACTATAAAAATGAAAAAAAAAAAAAAGCAGACACGTACTCGGTCTGGTTTGAAATGCATTTGCGTTATATTTCTCCACCAATGTGCGTTGTGTCAACCTCATTGATATAATGGGCCGGGTTCAGCGCCTATGAAAGTAGGTATTTCTTTTTTTTTTTTTCTTCAATATTCAGTTTTCTTTTAATTTTGCAAAATTAAGTTTTTACTTAGGGACTAAATTTACGTTTAACTTCTTCTCACAGTGTTAAGATAATTATTCTACATTTTCATTTATTTTACTCTCTACATGAACATGAGGCGTCAATGCATGCTCTCAATTCGGTTTGAAATTGATTTGACATATTTCCATAGTCGGTTTACTTTTCTGTGTATGTGTGTGTGCTTGATCTCCTTATCAACTTTACCACGTGTTTTCTTCGATAGGGCTTTAGCTTGCCAAAATAAAAAAAAATAGAGTTTTTAATTTAATAAAACAAATGATTTTCTACAAAACTTTTTATTTCAAACCATAAGCTGCTGATAAGTCAACACATAAAAACTTTAAACATATTTCTTTTCTGTATATGAATGAGTGGGAGTAGCTTGAATGCATGGTTAATAGAATCTTAAACGAATGTTTTTAGGAGGCAGTTATTTAGTAATTGTGATCTGTGTGTTCCCCTTTCTTGAGTCATAACGAGTTATAACTCATCATACAGTCCCAGGTCTTTAACAGAAGCCAGCATCTGAGACGACTTCACAAAGGCCAACTGTTCTCCATACTCTATATCAACCGTACCAAATTTTATGGCACGAACGGTCGTCGTCTCGGCACTCAGAAGTGATAAGGTTTTCTGCTGTTTCCCCATTTTCTCCACAGAATCTGCATTCTCCGTTGTTTTACAACAACTCAGCTTCAGCCTACTGCAGAGGTGTTTGTTGAGTCCTGTTGAAACCCCGTGACAATCCGAGAAAAGAGGGAGTCTGAATCTAGTGTGAGCAATTGGAGCAAACACACCTCTGTAGATGCTAGTCACTCGTGCTAGCGAAACGTTAGAAACCAATAATTCCAACCGACGACGACCTAATAACCCGAAAAACAACATTTCTTCAATCCGAAGAGTGTTTTTACTTAAATCAAAGGTAAGTTCTGAGGAACTTTCTCGAGTAATCATGAGCCTTGGAGGATACCCATTCCAGGTTACGGATGAAGTCTTTCAGGTTCCTCAGTTCCGCTTTCAGTTAGGTTTCCGCTTGGAAAGATACATTGTTGCTATATTCACAATTTTATTAAGAATTTAATTCTGCCATCGATGTTATTGTCGGTTCGTCTTAATGTGTGACCACCATGTGTATCCATCTCTATTTCCTCAATTTGATCTCATTCGCCTGCCTCTGGCTGGTTAAGCTCCATAAATCCTTATTTTTTAGCCACAATATACCTGCAATGTTTTGCAGACAGCGGTTTATGAATACGTTAGTTAACGGCAGCAACTTGATATTTGAATTGAATATGTTAAAGTTTGGTAAGTTGAGAGTACCTAGTGTCTAGATCTCCAAATATTGTTAAATTTTATTCTGTTTATTCTGTCTATTATCTTGCCCTGTGCCTTCATAGTTGGTTAGTTAACATACCCAAGTAGTAAAATTATTTAGCCTTGACTCCTTTGTAGGCGCTTTTCCAGAGATAAAGGGATCGACATTGTTCATCTAGACTCTCAGCGATTTAGTTTTTCTAATATTGATCTCGAGACCTGCAATCATTTGATAAGTCATGCAGTTTTGATGTCATATCTGTGTGACTATGAGAAAGGAGACAGCTGTCATCTGCATAACTCAGATCCTCTAACATGCTAAAGGGAGTCCACAATATTTTCACGATACTAGGAAATTAAAATAACTGGTTGCACATCATAATACGACCACAAGCAAACTCCATAAGACGATACATGGTGTCATTGATGACATACACCCAAAGTTTTAATTTCCCTTTAGACTATCTATTTCAATATAAAATATCTTAGATGATATTCTAAGGAGAACAATTTCCAAGAATCATCATCTAAGAGGATATTTTATTCTAAACAGAAATGTAATATTATCTACTAGTTACTGTTAAAAGACGTCAAGTAATGCACTGTGTTTGAGACAATTTTGTCAGGTCGAAAAGTCAGCAGTTTAAAACTGTTCGTCTTTTTGGAGGTCTTACAGGTTGTCTCTTGCCCACCGGTTTCACTTCCAGAGCTATGCTTGGTAGCCCGTTTTCTTCCATGCGTTTTACGTGTATGAATCATTGTCTTTTTCTTTGTCTACCCCATCTTATTACGTCCTGTTTTCCACATTGTTATCAGTTGTTCCTAAGTCAATCTCTTCAAGTATTTCCTATTATGGTTCTAAGGTTCTTTATTTCAGCTACTCTGCTATTCTTAACATGCTTTTAGTTTTATTTCATCTTAGGTTTCTGTTACCATATGTCATTATTGGTCTGATGTAGGCCTTATAATTTTTAATTTTGCTCTCGGCTTGCATGAAGGGGTTTGTCTACACTATTTGCCTCAGGCATCCTGACATGGATGTCATTCTGTTTATTGGGCTTCTCATATCCTTCTCTGGACCGTAGTAATATTAGACATATCTGTTCTAGGTATCTAAACTGTGATGCTTGGTCAATAATTTTGTTTTCTACTACCAGTTTGCCTCTTACCGGACCTTTGGAAGAAGTTAAGCAGTTAGTTTTTTTTTCTGTGGAGATAATCATGTTTAATTCTCTGCCTGTTTGGTAATGGCTGTATCGTCAACGTAGCACATCATTCTAACTCTGTTGTGCCTCTTCGATCACCTTTATTCATCGATGTCACCTTTTCTATGATGATTTTTCTTTTTGTTTTCTGGTGTTGGTATGTCTCGTGTTAGGTTGTTATACCTTGCTTTTACTTGAGTTGTGTTATAGATATTTAGCTTTCTGGTGATTCTTATATTATCAGGCACTTCTTCAGAAACTAACAACTTCAAATTATATGTATATTCATATTTAGCATATAAAAATCCTTTACTCTCATTACTGTTTAAACACGTCTTCTAACTTACGCTATTCACCTTCAAATGAACAGACATTGTCGTTAATTCGGAAGAAACTACGACCGTCGGCAGCGGGCTTGCTAGCCGTCATCGCAGCCGCCGCGCCGTGCAAAAATCGCATTAGGGCGAGGGTGGCGCGTCGAAGCCACCCCCGACAGTCCTGGGGAGTCGGAGGGGTAATGGGGGAAGGGGACGGTCGATCGATCCAGCCCCTGTCGCCAGGGCAACCGCCGAAGAGACCGGCTGACGTCACGCGGTCGATAACGGAACCAGTCGAACGAAATACACACAATTGGTCTAGAAAAGTGTAAGGTGTTAGGAGGACGTCGCAGGGCCGGACTAGCGTTTGATGGTGTATCCTAGGTCCTAATAGGCATAAATCAAGAAGCTTGATGAAATAAAATATCTTTTTGGACTGATATTTTCGTTAATTTTGAAATTTACACATCGTCCATGAATTACTGACCTTTGTGAGTTGTATATTGGAGAGTTTTACGTCCTCTAGTCAGGTTCTACAGCGATGATCTGCTTTCCGGTTTCTTGCCTCCATTGTCCATCCAGTCATCGGCTTGTAAATTCCGTAACGATTTTACCTATACTACCTTTTTTCTCCATGTTTCTTGGCCGTTTAACGGTCTTCCTCGTTTTCGTTTTCAACTTGGTGTCATTTCATTATATTTTTTGATTGTCTTTCTTCTTCCATTCTGTTAGATATGACTGTGCTACCAGAAGTCCATACCAGATTAACTGTTTCTTTTTTTTGGATTTCTTCTATCATGGTTTCTTCATGATTTTTCTTCATTTTCCACTTTTTCCAATTTTTATTTTCTTGCTGATCTTCTGAGAAGGTCCATTTCAGTTGCTAAATGTTTTTCCTTCCATATACTACTTAACGAACATAAAAAACGTTCGCAATGAAGTCATTTATTGCAGATCGTAAGTTGCAGAAGTGTTAAGCTTGTTTCATGTAGACGCGAATTGCGAATTGCGAAAACCGATTCGCCAAAAAATATTCGCAAAATTTGAACCTATTTTATACAGTCGCGAATTTTTAGGGACATTTCATTTTTGCTCCACTGAAAGTTACCAAAAAAAATTATAACCTCAGATAAATTAATTTGTTTTTTATTCGTGTTTACGACCTTTATTTTATATTTTATAGCATACAATATGAGTTTAAATTTGTTTAATGATTATGAATATTGATTACGATTGTGGGCTTGGAACAGAAGGCGCAAAATTGCCATTTACTTATTGTTAAAACGTAGAAGAGAACGGGTTTATATTATAGGTCATTTTGGGACATGTGAAATATTTAAATTTCGTAAGCAACAAGGGTGCTTATCGCAATTTAATTCAAGAAATGAGGACAAAAGATGAGAAAACATTTAGGAATTTTCACAGATTGTCTGTATAGGAGTTTGATAACTTGGTTGAAAAATTGTCACCATATATATCAAAAACATATCATAAACATATGCACGAGAACCCATTTCACAATGCTTTCAGTTACTTTGTACTTTTGTACTTTGTCAGCGTCGTCAAAATAATCGATAACCGGATCACAACACCATTCTGCGCAAACGCGAACCTTAAAATCGCGCGAATATTCGCAAAAAGTTGAAAACATTTAACTTTCCCGCCCCCCAAATTTTAAATCTGGCGAATCGCCAAACCTTAAAATTTCTGACAGCGCCGCCATGATCAGTAAAATTGGACCAATGAGAGCAGTTTCGCAAAATCGCAATTCGCGATTCGCGTCTATATGAAACAAGCTTTAGGTAACTCGGGTTGTCCACAAGTATCCATATTGGGAAAACCTTAAGTTTAAATCATTTACTATCAAACAATAATACCATCTTTAACAGTTCAATTATGGAAAATTTCCACAATATAAAACGTACTAATACTGGCGTCCTCAATGGACAATCAGGCACGGGTGGATGCCTTGTTCTAGTACTAGTATATAAGCTCAGTAATTTTAGGATTTTGTTCACAAATTTTATTTCATAATTCATTATTGTGTGTCATTTTCAAACTAGAAGCGAAGAAGCTTGATGTCTTATACATTTTATTCTCTTAATATTGAGAAATTATTTATACATGCCCGAAACACTGCGACCTATAAGGTCTATTGTGCTTTTCCCCTTTTTATGTCTGCGCCCAGTCTTCTATCCCTGTACCCTGCACCAGCTTGTGTAGGTCCTTGATAAGATGGGAGCATAGTTCCTTGCTTTCTCAAATAGGAAGTCTTTCTTTCGACTTTCGATCCAGAGCTTCACAGTGACATATGTGCTCTGCTGTTTCAGAATCTTTATGGTTGAGTCTGTAGCATAGACTTTGTTGTGTGAGAGCTTGTTTAGGTAGCACTTTACAATCTTATGTCCTGTCAAGAGACTTAAGTCCTATACATTAGAAGATGGAGTAAGTTTGTGAAAGTGGTAAAATTTTGAATACCCATTAAATAATCCAGAGGAACGTTAAAGGTTTCTGAACCATATCAAAAATATTCATGAAGTCGTAAAAATTGTTGTAAGCAGTATAACCAAAACGCCAATGAATTTATTGACTATTTAACAACCTGCCAAATTTTAATCTGAATGAATTATCTTTAGGTTTCAGATTAGGGCTCAAATTTGTATTTTTTTATTTTTTAATCCGGCCCTGAAAGGACGAACTGATGACGGTATTGGAGAGAAATAGTGTGGGTGACAGACGATGGCTAGGCGGCGAGTTTTATAAAGAACCCCACGTGTGTGAAGAAAGAAGAAAAGTTTGAGTAAGAGGGTTATCTTGTTGGGAGTATTTTCACAAATTTTGCTCTTTTTACAAACATCCCAAGTCTTTTTTGTAGGTTTGTTGTACGGTTGTTTTTTTGTTTAGTTTGTTCATTCTCTAATCATTTCTAAAGAAGAATCTCTAATCATTTCTAAAGAATCATTTCTTTCGAAGTAATTCTTCATCGAAAATCTCTATTTTCGATGAACATGATTTATTTGATGATATGTATTGTGCAAATACTACATCCTGTAGCAAATATATATGATATATATACGAGTTGTCTAAGGAGAAAACAAATACCGCAAGACTCGAATAGCGCCAATATACTTTTAATTCATAAGAAAGGCAGCAAAAAAGACATTAGAAACTATAGACCAATAAGGCCTAATACCAGTAACATACACGATATTAACAACGTAAGTAACGGAGGCTTTATTGGATACGACAGATTCCTATTTATGCATGATAATGCTCGACCACATGCAGCTGGCATAGTGACTAATTATCTTGATGTAGTCCAGATTCAAAGATTAGATTGGTCAATGTGCACTATAGCTGATAGCCCAGACTTAAGTCCCATTGAGCATTTGTGGGATGAGCTAAAACGTCTCATACTACGAAGAAATCCTGTTCCAAATACACTAGGAAGAGCTCCGATATGCGATACAACACGAGTGGAATGCAATTCCTCAAGAACATATTAACTTTAATTAGTAGCATGCCGAGAAGGATGCAAGCAGTAATTTATAGCTCGAGGTGGGAATACTCGTTATTAACTATTCCCTATTTTTCCATTTAAAAGGTTTTACTTACTTACTTCTGAAACATTTAAGTTGAAACTACTTAAGTATCCTTAATTTTCATAAATTTAACATTATTTTTTTTACGATTTACTGTCAATAATAATTTAATATTCCTTATTTAGAATGTGTAAAATACACTGTTCTTTCTTGTTTGTTGCATATTATTCGTTAAAAAAATTGTGAAAATTTAAAATATTCGATAATTTTGTCTATGAGTGTATTATCATACAATCCCACGGCTTTGACAAGCCAGTATTTGGGATGGTTTTACACGGAATATACCTCTCCATCTCCGATATCAGTCGTACCAAATATGGCACGAATGGTCTCTTCTCGGCACACTTGGTGAT
>NW_022146601.1:74529-94363 GCF_002938485.1 Sitophilus oryzae | reverse complement strand
TTACATTTATTAGGGTATGTCACTATAAAGTAGCCGTTTTTGACCCCCGTGACTTTTTAGTGGCATTGGATGAGCGACGGTTACTTTATAGTGACCTAGGAAGGTAGTAGTAACCATTTTGCTACTTTCAATGCTACTATAAATTAAAAGAAACTAGGTGTAGTGGTCGCGACTACCCCGTAACTTAAATTGTTATTATAAAGTAACAAAAACTTAATGGAGGCATTATGGTAGCACTTGTTGGTAACCCCTACTTTGAAAAGTTACTATAAAGTTTTTGGTCTTTTATGGTGTCATATTCGAAGATTCAGGTAGTTCCAGCCACTTCTTTTAATTACATGTTTGCGACTTGCAATCGGGGTGTTTATTTTCCACTTTTATGGTCGGTAGGGACTAACCTGCCACTCTCGAAATATACTTCAAAGTGACTATTCTTTATAGAGTAACATTTTAAGTGGCAGAGTGGGCCTAGGAGCTATACTTTAGGGGCAGTGACATTTTAAGAAGGACTGGGAACTATATTTGCTAGTTGGGAAGTTAAATTTCACCTAAAGAAATGCGGGCTATATTTGTGACACTACTGACACTATATTATATAAACAATTCTACATCGATGTCCTGTTAAGTAACCAATATATCAATAGTTACTTAGTTTGTAGCACAGAAAATACAGAATAAGCCAGTTTCAGTCTCTGAAAAAAAAAAAGAAATGTTTAGTGAAATAAAAATATGAACAAATTTTGACTAACGTCTCAAAAAGTTTAGCCATCCCTGGATTAAGATCTCTACAAAGAATGGTATCTCTAAACTATACGTTACATTTTGATCTGTTACATATTATTTTAACGTATTCGCTCTAATACTCTACATCTTTTCATTTTTTTATATGTGAATAGCTAATAATTAATTAAAATTAGTTTTTTTAAGCTTTGTCTTTATTAAATGTTCAAAAGATATAAGAGATAACTATAATATAACTTATAACGTTAAAGCCTTCAATTCTAATTAGAAGTCCTTTAGAACGTACGTTTATACACCCAGATGCAAAAAAACGCAAAGGAAACATTTTTGCTCAAATTTAAAGTGTTATATTTTTGTTATTTTTAGCCCTATTTTTATTAATTTTTTAACAAACTGTGTATAATTATATCAACTTTAATTCACAAACTAAGTGTTTTATAAACTTTAGTATTTGGCATATTATACAGGGTTAATCGAAGGGCTGCTTTTTACCCTAACTTTAAAACACCCTATGCAATAATTTCTTTCTAAATTTTCCTAAAGTATAATTTTACGGTCAGAACAACGACTCCTGAGTATTTTGTTTTTTGATTCATATCAATACATGCTTTGGTAAATTTTTAAGAGCGAAATGAACTGATCACGATCAATTTGTAATTTTTTCCAATTATCATTATCTTTTGATGTAATTTTTTAATATGACGAGATGGTTTGGTGACTATTGTCTTAATGTCATATTAGATACCTACTTTATACTAAATAAAAAAAAACATTAAAGACTAATGATACAGTCCTGGTTTTAATAATCAATAATGACGATAACAGAACTAATGATATTAAAATAAGCATCTGTAATACTCAAGTATACAAACAGAAAAAAAATAAAAAGTACCCTAATACTTTGCATTGCTTCTCTTGGCTGCTATAACTGGCTGTATACATCCGTTCATACTGTCATTGAGGCTGCATATATCATATTGCGTTATGCTTTCCCATTCTTCTTTAGGAACCAAGCGGAGTTAATTTAATGAAGCTGGTACCGCTTCGCAACCTCTAACCCTCCTGCCAAGCATGTCCCAAACGTCGAACATGATGGGCAGTTCATAGTAGTATATAGTTCACAATAATCTCCAAAGCCGGCTTATCATATTGAAAAATAACTCCAAAAAGAAATGATAATTGAGAGAATTGCAAATTGTTGGTGTCAAGTTTATTTCGCTCTTAAAAATTAACCAAGGCATATATTGACATGATCCATAAAATAAAATGCTCAGGTTCTAACCGTAAAATTATATTTCAGAAAAATTTACACACAAAATTATTGCACAGAGTGTTTTAAAGTTAAGGTAAAAAAACAACCCCTCGATTAACCCTGCATAATATGCCAAATACAAAAGTCCATAAAAAACTGAGTTTACGAATTAAAATTGATATAATTATATACAGGTTGCTAAAAGATGCATAAAAATAGAGCTAAAAATAACAAAAATATAACACTTTAAATTTGACCAAAAATTTCTTCGTTGCGTTTTTTTGCATTTGAGTGTATAAACTTTCAAATCAGTTTAAAATACTTTTGGAATTGTAATTACCAGAATAATTAGAATAACTTATAGCATTTCGATTTTTAAATCTGGATTATCTTGAGCAATGGAATATAATATTACCGAAACAGCTGCATCCGTGGTAACTGGTCCAATGCCAGGAATTGTTATGGACAGTGGTCTTTGGCATCTAAGTAGCATTATTTTAATCAAAGTGGCCGATTCTTTATCCATGTTGTACCAGTGTGTTTCGTAAATTGCCTTGGACAAAGCATCCGAACTCTAGAAAGAAGTTTTGTCTATCTATACGAGTAGTATACAGGGTAATTCAAATTCGATCCACGCCAATTAGGTACCTTTCCACTTACACTCGTTCGCATGGGTTCTGAACGTGGCGTTCCAATCGTGCGCCCAAGAACGGTAATGTAGATGTAAATTAGGCATGAGCGAAAACCGTTCGTACTTGAATGAAGACTTGATAGCGGGAAAAGAACGTTAAATTCTTCTTGTGCATAATTTGAGTGGCGTGTGCGATTTTGCGCGCGGGATAACAAAATAAAATAATTATAGTAAGTAGCAAGTTAAGTTCATTATTGTAAAATTTTATATAATTATTTAATAATTTATTTTTACAGATATCAACAAATTACTTATTTTGTGTGCCATGGGAGATAGTAGGTACTGGTCGCAAGACTTTATAAGGCATTTTATTTAAATTTACAAATCATAACCGTGTCAATGGAAGGTGAGGTCCAAAGACTATACAAATAATAAAAAAAAATACAAAATAATACAAAGAGCCACTTTTAATTTGTGCCGCCTTATTTTGTACATTTTTTATCTCAATCCTTTAAGAATTTCTAAAACTCCTGGAGTCCGGTCAAATCCGCGCGATAAGCAACGGTTTTCACTTTACACTGACATTTTTTTCCTTTTACGTTATATACGCGCGGGCAAGTCTTAGCGAATGGAACGTTGCTTTTTTATTTGTCTAGCAACACACTCTTGGAACGCTACGTTCTTGGAGCGCATTCTTGGCCACACGATTGGAATGCCGTTCAGAACCCACGCGAAAGAGTGTATGTGTAAAGGTACCTATGGGATCTCAAAAACTACAGGAGATACAAGGTTAAATTAACGCAAAGTTGTGCATTAATGTGCTTAATAATATGTGGGTTAGAAACATATAATATCTAGTGAAATTAAGTATAATATAGAATTTTACATATTAGAGGAAAAGAGGGTAATGTGGAATACTGTTGGTAATTTGGAATAGCCACCACTTATTGAAGCTATGCGTGGCGCTATCTGTTTAAGTATGGTATAAACTAATAGTTCGGCTTGTGTTTAGTGGATAACAGATTTTGTATTTATTTAAATTTACAGTACAGAGCAAAAATATGTCAACAAATAATTGTGACGTGACAAAAACTTTTTTATTGGAAATTAAATCGGCAATCATTGCTCTGATTTTTTATTTGAAGTAACTTTGATTGCCCTTGATTGGTAAGTATTGGTTTATATTTTAATTTGTTAAATGTATTTTTTCGATATATTAATGCATATATATTTTTTTATGGATTATGGTGTAGGTCTTCTTGTTGCTAATTTGGAATACTATAACTGATGCAAAATTGGAATAGTCCGAATTCTGTTCATTTTGCTGCTTTTCGATTCTATAATGTATGTAAATTTCTTTGGGACCCGCTGTAGCTCAACCTGCTTGATATTTAACATACCTATAAGGTGCCTGGTCTTAATTGTAGGAGAGATATAGGTAACAGGAACAAAAATCAGAAGACAAGAACAAATAGTGAATCTAATGCAAGCTGCAATTATTTCGACCTCATCAGAACTCGTTCCAGAACTTGATTTAAATACAGAGGAAGAAGAGGCTGTAGCTTTGTTCGGGTTCTTGTTATTTCCGATTCTGAACCATCCTAGAAATGTTTTATTTACCTTTTTAATACAAACAACATATCTGCTGCTATTTTGGTGGGTATTCCAAATTACCTGCATGTTACGTCGACAGAGATTTTTTGCACTTTTTTTTCATGAATGAAAAAACCCATTTGAATTACTTTAAATACTTTGAAACTTTCGTATAGCATACTAGATATGTAGATTCAAAGTACGCTATTTATTTTATTCAAAATAATCAACATTAAAATTTTTGCAGTTTTTTTTGTAGCTACTATTCCAAAATACCTTCACTTCCTCTACTAAAAGGCTTATTATTAGGCAGATTGATACCACTAGCATAACGGGGAAGGGAGGCTAGGGTTGAAACCACCCGGGGGGGGGGGGGTGGTTAGGGCTTTTGTTTTTAAAAAATGTAGAATACAAATTTAAAAAATAGACACATTTTTGGAATAAAACGTTTACATGCATTTCTTTATCAATAAATTTCATAGACTTGGTTATCAAATATCAAACCGTGGTTAAATAATTACAAATTTTGTAATAAACTAAAAAACACATTTTTTGTATAACATGAAATTTTGAAGCAAATTAAACTTAATATTTAGCCAAGAGTCATAATTCAGTCAAAATTTAAGAAAGTAAAGATTTCTCTGAGGGGTGCCCAGCAGTACCAAGAGTGGACCCTTTCTTTTCTAGTTAGATTTAGGCACAATTTAATCATCCTCGTATCTCCTTTAGTTTTTAAGATCCCAATGGTGGGAGTTGAATTCGAATCACCCTATACAGGGTATTTCAAAAAACATGTTCTATCTCTTGTGGAAATATTCCTCACGTAAAAATAAGATTTATTTTTCATATCAAAATAGGTCCGATTCTGCTTTGTTTCGTAGCTATAAAGCCTTATTATTATATACGGCCAATACAGGGTGTCTCATAAATAAGCACAGATAAAAGAAACATATTTTCTCTTTACCGTTAATGTTAAGTGTAGTGTGTTTGATATAAAAATCATCAAATTTTACAGATAATTTAAATATGTAATAAAAAATGGGGGTACCCATTTAAAATAAGAAAGTTTCTGTCAACTTCCAGGATATCCAGAAGTATCGCAATATTTAATAGTTAATTTTAATACAAGACGATAAAATGGTATTTTCGGGAGACGATAATGCAATTTTATCGTCGTGTATAAAACAATATTTTTTTCCATAGCGAGTTACGTTTTAAAAACTATTCAGAAATTATTATTTCAAGGAATTTATTACGAGTAGAAAAAATATTGTGCTGGGTTGGCGTTGGTTTCTATGTATTTTGACTAATAAATATAAAGCTGTCTCTTTAGTTGTCAGTTTTGAGTCAATATTTTTTAATTCTCTTTCGTGTCGATTACTGATTGAATTGAAGCCAGAAATGGCTCAAAACGAAATAAGTAAATTTCCAACAGATATTCAGGCTGAAACGACAAACGCCATATCCAAACTACTTCCATTTAAATCCCGAATAACTTATGAAAAGAAATACAAACATTTTCAAAATTGGAAGCAATTAAAAACCGTGCTAGAAGAAATAAAGTTTTTAACCTATCTTCGCTGTTAAAGTACCTATCATTTAATCTACCCTTGCGATTAAAGTACTATTTGATCTACTATTTTTGATAGATATAAAGCAATTTTAACAGTTGTTACGGAAAAAATATTTTAATCGACAGATCGTGAAACAATGATGTGCAAAAAATATCCGATCTAAATATTGTTGTTCTCTAGAAACTTCTAATGCATGCTCAGCCTGAGACACCCTGTATACTTACCTCAATTATGATTTCGTTTGCATTCCATGATAAAGTAAATAGCTGCAAAAAGTTGAGTATAAAGAAACTGGTATTGAACCATACCTTAACACCCTGAAACTTACTATATTAATAGAAATAATAAAAAATAAATTAAATTAGAAAAAAATTATAAATTTTTATTACTTGTATTATTTGGACTAAAATAGCTGCTAGCATTAACGAAGTAACACAGTACTCCAAAAGGACTATGTATCGAAAGGAATTGTTGAAATCTTCAACCCACCTAAAATTAAATCAGAATTATGTTAGTCTTATATTCATGCAGAATACTAAAAAAATAAAACTATTAAAAATAGTTTTGGTGATTTTAAAAACAGAACATTTTACGAAATAAACAAATATATCAAGATATATTTTTAAAATCATAGACGCACGTTTGCTATCCGTTTTGAAAATGGTTTCTAAGTTTAAAGCTTGTTGAAAAAAGTCATGGTCTTTATACAGGATGTTTCAAAACTCTGAGATTCCTCATGTAAAAATAAGATTTATTTTTTATATCAACATTGGTCAGTCCGATTCTGCCTTGTTTCGTATAGATACAGGAGGTTAAAATCTTATTTTTTTTCCATTTATTATAATTTTCTTCCAAGTACTTTTAGCGATTCGAATTAAATTTTGAGAGTAAAAGTTACTATAAGTGCGACATATTTTAATGGTTAAAAAGTGTCGACATATTCACCAAGGACGTACATAGGGGCTATACAACTTTTAATCGGCATTCAAGATTAAAATAAAAGTCAGTGGCGCACATGTTTTTTTAGAAAAATATTCCAGTGATAACCCATATGCATCTCTATGGTGAATATGTCGAAAGTTTTTTTAGCATTAAAATATGTCAAACTTATAGTAACTTTTACCCCCAAAATGTCATTCAAATCGCTAAAAGCACGATCAGAAAGTTGAGTTGTACTTTGACCTTGGCCTACTTCGGGTTATTTCGCGAGGACAGTTTAACAATATCCTTAAGTGACTGACATACTGATTAATCACGATCCTGCTCAAACCACGCAACGTAAGAAGCTCAATTTTAGCATACAGATTGATTCTAGGGTGTAGAGGTTCGATAAGAAGGGATTTTTCGAAATTCCACTTCTAAGAGGGTGAAACCACTCCTCAAATATTACAATATTTTTTACTTAAAAAACGGTCAAGTTTCCGAAAAAACGCTTAAACACGTATATTTTATTTTGTTTTTTTTACATATTTTAAGATGTTTTAAAAATGTATACAGGGTGTTTCGAAAAATCTGGTCATTGATTAATCACGATCCTGCTTCAAGCGCTTGATGTAAAAAGCTGATTTTTGGAAAACAGATTGACTTTATGGTGTAGAGGTTCGATAAGAAGGGATTTTTCGAAACTCGAATTCTAAGGGGGTGAAACTATCCCTCAAATATTAAAATATTTTTTATTTAAAAACCGGTGAGTTTTTCGGAAAAACTCTTAAACACGTATATTTTATTTTGTTGTTTTACATATTTTTAATTTTTTTTTTATAAATTTATACAGGGTGTTTCATAAAATATGACCATTGAGTAATCACGATTCTGCTTTAACTGCTTGACGTTTAAAGCTGATTTTTTGACAAAAAAAAAAGGATTGACTGTGTGGTGTAGAGGTTCGATAAGGAGGGGTTTCTCGAATCTCAAATTCCAAGAGGGTGAAAACGCCCCCTCAAATATTACAATATTTGTTATTTAAAAAACAGTTAGTCTTTCGGGGAAAAACATATAAAATTGCATTGAATACTTACGCAGTAATTTTTTGATACTTCTTTATAGCAACCTTTAAACATTCCTGCATTGAAATTTTTTCATTTTCCTTGCGCTGCTCAACGGTGTTTATAATATGCTGCAGAATTCTCAGGTCTGCTTTTAGGTATATTAATACTAAAAACAATTTTTTTTAACTAAACGTTAATTTTTTTATGATTCATTTGATTGGTGACACCCTATATCATATCTATTTTTCTAGATGCCGCTACATTATAATATTTGTAAAATAAGTTTTCTTCATCTCAAGAAGTAACGAGAAATGTTTTTATGTACCTATACAGGGTGTCCCAGAAATAAAAATAAAAAATATTGTAACTTTAGCTGTAGATCGTGTCAAAAGAAACATATTTTCTCTTTTCTGTGTGTAGAATTATTGCACAAGTGCATCAAAATATCAACAACTTTGATTGGTAGGATACTAGCTAAAAGCTGTATAAGTCCATTTTAGACCCAATTTTTAAGATAACATGGCAAAAAATAAAATTAAGTGCTAAATTAAATTAAATTAAATAATAATACTTTTTAAACTAGGTTGATTTATTATAAAAAGTTAAATAATGCATTTTTTACCTTATCTATGAAAATAAGTATAAAGTATAGTATATTTTTAGAAAGCTCATAATAAAAAAATATTTTATTTGCTCTATAAAAATAAAAAAAAAGAATAATATACAGGATGTCCCATTTAAAAAAGTTTGAGTCATATTTTCAGAATGACAGTTCTCACCGAAAAACTAGTTACACTGCTGGATTCTACGTGAAAATCTCTATGAAACTCAGTGTTCAACTTTTCTATAAATTACAGGATAACCGAGATACGAGAGTAGTCAAAAGAGCTGAGACAAATCTATGTGTAGCATCTTTAGCTTCATGAAAAAAGTAGCGCAGTGATGTGAAACTGCATATTTGTATGTCTACTCTAAGGAGAAATCCCATAAAATACACGAAAATGGGACACCCTGTGCAAGAATTTTAATTTTAAGAAGCTAATAAACAAAAACCGCATCTCTTATGCCGGGTCCAGACCAAGGCGACAGAAAGTGAACACGATTTTGAGTTTTGAGACAAAAACAAGACAAACTGGTGACAAAAATGAGAAATTCACACAGGACAAAAAATTTGAGACAAAGTGTCTATACCGCGAGGACAAAACTACAACAAAGTTCAGTATATACGAATCAGTTTTATTAATCATGTGACCTTTCTACCAGGAAAAAGATAAATATATATTACTAGCAGCCAGTAGTGTTGTCAGCAGACTCGCCATCCCATGTTGCAAAAAGAAACCCCTGATATATTTTTTTCTATTTCTCTCGTATACTATACAGGGTTGTTCACCACATACGACACGGAGTATTGTAGCTAAACGATTAGATTTTTACAAATTGTAAGTTTTGGGTTCGTTGAAGAACTATTAGTGCTGCAATTTAAAAATATGTTTACAATATACAGAGTGTCCCAAATAAGTAAAAAATATTATAGTTGTATTTTTTTAAATGGAACACCCTGTGTATTATTCTATTTTTGAATTCTACGATTGAAATAAAGGTAAATTTGATTAAGGTTTATCACACTTAAACCTTACCGTTTTTGAAATATTCTCAATTTTATGAAATTGCAGTAAATATTTTAAGGCTTCATTTCTCCAAGGGTATCAAAGTTTTTAATACTAAATATTTACTGAAGATTATTTATTGATCAGATATTGTGTTGCAATAATAAAAATTGTACTACTTTATACAGAGTGTCCAAAAATTTATATTAAATAATTACTAGCTTTAAACGGCAATAACTTGTTTAATTTAAATGGAACACCGTGTATATTTTATGTGAATCATATGCACAATTTAATTGTCTATCAAATTGTATTATACCGTTTTTTACCTATCTCTTCAAGTTTTCGTAGAAAATGCATTTTCTTATAATTTAGACCTCATTAATCACTATACCTACGGAATATTGACATTTTAGATTATTTTTAAAGATGTAACAAATTTTCAAAGAGTACAGACACTAATATTATCGATATAGTTCGCTTATTTCGTTAAAAAATTAAATAAAAGCTGTTTAAATATTTTTTTGTTAAAGAGGACCAATTAATATGATCAGTATTCAAACTACATTAATTGATTGTTTACGTTGATTAATAATAATTGCTCCAAAACTGAAAAACTGAATTTTGTGGTATGAGACACTGTGGTAAAAAGTAACACTTTATAAATTTATTTCATTTTTTGACGAATGCTAATTTATAAAAACAGAGACGTTCATTTTCAAAACTTATTATTATATTGATTTCTGAGCCAAATCCACATTTATTTAGAATACTTTATTAATTAAAACAATTTAAAAGTATGTTAGTAACTAATTTTTGGGGGGAAATAATGGTGGTATATTATAATTGGTATACTCTTTTACAAAAATGTAAATAGTTTTTTTTATACCAATAGGCTTGCAATATTTACCACCTGTATATTTTGTACATACATGTTGCTTTAAAAAAAACTGAAATGTCAATATTCCATAGGTATAGTGATAAATGAGGTCTAAATTATAAGAAAATGCATTTTCTACGAAAACTTGAAGAGATAGGTAAAAAATGGTACAATATATTTTGATAGACAATTAAATTGTACATCTAATTCTTCTAAAATATATAGGGTGTTCCATTTAAATTAAACAAGTTATTGTCATTTAAAGCTAGTAATTATTTAATATAAATTTTTGGACACTCTGTATAACGTAGTAAAAATTTTATTATTGCTACATAATATCTGCTCAATAAATAATCTTCAGTAAATATTTAGTATTAAAAACTTTGATACCCTTGGAGAAATGAAGCCTCAACATTTTTACTGCAATTTCATAAAATTGAAAATATTTCAAAAACGGTAAGGCTTAAGTGTGATAAACCTTAATCAAATTTATCTTTATTTTAATCGTAGAATCCAAAAATAGAATAATATACAGGGCGTTCCATTTAAAAAAATACAACTATAATATTTTTTACTTATTTGGGACACTCTGTATATTGTAAAAATATTTTTAAATTGTAGCTCTAATAGTCCTTCAACGAACCCAAAACTTACAATTTGTAAAAATCTAATCGTTTAGCTACAATACTCCGTGTCGTATGTGGTGAACAACCCTGTATAGCTACTAATATTTCTTATTAGCCGACCATACCAATAGGTATGCTAGGTTATTAAGATCGGCAAAAAAAATTAATTTCACTCAAAATGAGTTATTTGACCTAAATACAAAATATTTTCATGGTGTCTGTCTGTCTGTCTGTCCGTCTGTAACGCGATAACTCAAAACCGCTAAACCGATTTTAACCAAATTTGGCACAAAAATACTGTGGCACCTGAGAATCTGGCTATTAGTTTTTGGTGGGGGGTGGCGGGTTGGTAGGGGGAATGGGAGGGGTTAAAAATTTAAAAAATCGTAACTCAAAAATTACAGTAGCTAGCGAAACGCGGTTTTCAATTTAAGATTAGGAATAATATTTGCAACAAAATTTGTAATAACATCAAAATCAGTCAAAGTCGCAGTTTTTTGAGATAAAAAATTGGAAAAATTCCTTTGCTTTGAAACTAAAAGAACTGCCTTCCAACTTTTTATTAACATATTTTAGTATGGGCGGTTATACGTGCCTCCCGGAGCCAATTTTTTTCTTCTTAACGTCATCAACCGAGTTTATATTTAATGCTAAGCAAATCTCCTCTAATGCACCAGCTTTCTGTAACAATTTTGTAGTCTTTGTTTTTACGCTCCCATAATAATAAATGCGCTCTATAAAGCTCTATTACCCAGAAAAATCCGTATAACATTTCAGCAGGTATTCTCCGTGTTCTACAAATCTCCATATACCATATACCGTATGATAAAAAAACGGCGTCCAGTTGGCTTGAAAATGACGATTCATGACGTTTCCCATATAAAATGACAACGATCTTCATTTCATAGCCATCGCTGACTCCGTTTTTTCGATCATATATACTAATAATCATATATTAGCAGTACAAGCACTCCACAGTACTGTAATGTAGTTCATAAAAATTTCTGGGCCACCCTGTATATGGTGTTAATATTATACTAGAAAATAGAGACTTCATTCTCTTTTAATAATGACAGTCAATGTATTTTATTGTTAACTCATTATTGTAATGAACTTCATTAGTGTTCCTATTGTTGAATTAAATAAGTTAAATATATTTAATTGCCATTTTGTAAGAGAGTTTTGATCGGTTTTGGTCGCTATAGTTTAATGCGAAAAACCGAACCGTTTGCGCCGCTCGCCCTACTCTGCTAGTGCAGGCCGAGTGGAGGGGAGCGTCAGTCGAGTACCTTGGCTGCAGCAGTTCCAGGTTGTTAGTTTGTGGTCGCACGCGAAACAGTGAGGTTCGAGTCCGGAGTGCCCTGCCAAGTGATCGAGGGTAGGTCGTATTATTTTTATAGTTATTAAGCGTTTACTCGACTACCTGGACGTGTTATAGGGATAAGGGAGTTAGTTGACAAGATTGTTAGGATATTAAAAGCGCGGGAGAACAACCATTGCCGACCAGGCTAAGAGGGACTACGCTGTGCTACGGGTAGGTCGTCATGAATGGTGGCCTTTTCTTTTAAAGGTTCTGTTTGACTATCTGTTCCGGTATGGTATATCCTTCGGGTGCGGAGACGAGAGTTTTTAGTTTTCTTTATTAATATTAAAAATTAACAGGGTTGCCGACCAGGCAAAAGAGGGACTACGCTGTGCTACGGATAGGTCGTCATGAATGGTGGCCTTTTCTTTTAAAGGTTCTGTTTGACTATCTGCTCCTGTTCAGTGTATCTCTAGGAAAAGCTAATTACGGGCTAATAATTAATTCATCTTCTTAAGGGACAGTCAGGGTAGTTCAGTAAACGCACGGGTCGCGAATGTTCATGGAGCTAGAACAAGATCTCGCCGAAATCCCGAAGCTGTCCTGACCGGGCGGTGTGTGTGCGGGCTGCGCTCATCCGAACGACGTCCAACTCGCCTAGACGTCGCTAACGTTAACGTCGATCCGGGACTCGCATTTGTATATCCCTCGGGACGCTGTTAACTTCGCGGTAGATCCGACTTGCGTTTGTGTATCCCTCTGACGCTGTTAACTTCGCGCGATCGATCCAGGACTCGCGTTTGCGTATCCCCACAGGACGCTGTTAACTTCGCGATCGATCCAGGACTCGCGTTTGCGTATCCCACAGGATGCTGTTAACTTCGCGATCGATCCAGGACTCACGTTTGCGTATCCACAGGACGCTGTTAACTCTGGCGATCGATCCAGGACTCGCATTTGTGTATCCCTCGGGACGCTGCTAACTTCGGGATCGATCCAGGACTCGCGTTTATGTATCACGGGACGCTTTTAACTCCGACACCGATCCGAGGTCCGTGTTTCGCTGTCAAAACGGACGCCGTTCCGATAAATATTTAGCTGTGACCATTGGGACGCCTGTAACAACTTCGCCGCCGTTGACAGAGTCGCGTCGTAGTAGAGTGTGTTGCTCCGGTATCTACGTGTCTATGTTCATTAGGACGCCGCTAAATTCGACGCCGATCAGGAACTCGCGTCGTCTTATTTAATAGAACGTCATTTCGGGAACGCGTTTTGAATTCGCGTGATAGAATCAGTCAGAGAGTTACGTATCGGGATTAATCGATCAAACATAAAAATAAGTAATTTATTAAATAAAAACCTAGTGTTACGTTGTAGTTAATTGTGAGTTTTATTTTCTTTTCATCTCATCACACCCTGGTATCTCCACTGTATAAAAGCTACCCGTATTGGCACTAGTGGTCTCTCAAACACTTTCAACGTTGGGGGTGGTGCCCGAGGAACCGAACCAAGGCAACTCGGCGTCCGTGAGCTTTCTCAAAAACGTTCTCACAGTACTAACTTTGAGTTCTCACAGTACTAACTTTTTGTGATATTATTGGTTCCCTACTTTTGGCAACGTACGATATCTACACTGCGCCGACAACTTGTAAAATACATGACAAAACAGAGACTCTTTAAACTTTACCGAGACGGTATTTCATTCACAAGTTTCCGAATTTGGAAACAAAACAAAAATGTCGCAGAAATGTATTGGATTTGTCGCATCTTTGTCGTAAAACATGAATGTTTCTGTCTTGTCGCTGTCTTGTCTGCTTGGTCTGGACCCGGCTTTACTCGTAAGAGATGCGGTGATATCTGTCTTAGATCTTAAATGGAATTGGGTAGGATATGTGGCTAGTATAACAGATGAACAGAGGACAAAGAGACTTGTGGAATGGAGACCAAGATACGAGGCTTATACAGGGTGAGTTTCCTCCGATGTTCTCTATGGGTATATCGGAAACTACTGGAGATAGAGAGTCTGTTAAATGGGGAAAGAATTGCAGTTTTGTGGGGCATAAATATGCGCCTTTCAGTTATTTGAAAAAGTTTATCGCTTACTGGATATTTCGAAAAAAAAAAATTTGGCTATTTTAAAAATTTTCTATAATTCCATTATAATCTATTTTATAGACAAAAAGTTTTCAGATAAAAGTTGTAGATAATCACTTTCTTAATGAGTTTGTGTTCTCCGATTTTTTCTAAAGTCTGTCATCTTTGACATTCGACACAGACATGTTTTTTTAAATGGCAACCATAGTTGACCATGACTTCATAAAAAGCGCCATTTTTTAAGCTTTTTACCGATATAAGCTATAATATGTTTTTATCGAAAAATTACTGAGTTATAGCCAATTCTTATCTTTCTTGACTAATTTCACTTAGTTAGCCATGGAAACAAGTTCAATCGTTGTTGCTCTCAGAAATGTGAAACTGTCACATCCAAACTTTATAAATTAAAATAAACAAAAATTGTAAATATGAATTTTTCAAATGAAGAAAAGCGTGTAAGATTATTGGTTCAACTTTTCTTGGCCATACAGTTTCGAGGATACGTTACGTTTTTTAGAGAATGGTTTTCAAGACATGTTAGAAAAGTTAAATTTAGATACTCGCGCATTAATAGAGTGATTCCAACATGACTTTCATTATGACACACCGAGAGGCACTCGAAGAGGCGATATAGGAGAAGTTTAATTAAGTCTACCGGTCGTTCTGTGAGAAAAGCTAGGAATTCAGTTTTAAAAAGAAAAAGATTAAAAAGATGCATTTATGTATTTTTTTAATTTTTCGTTTGTGTACTTAATGTAAAGAGTAAAGAGCCTCGTAAAGGGCCGTTTAATAATATAATATTTGGTCTTTTTATAAGTTATAAATCATAACAAAATAAGAACACCATGCCAACTAAGTGAAATTAGTCAAGAAAGATAAGAATTATTGTCTATAACTCAGTAATTTTTTGAAAAAAAATGCGTATTATAGCTTATATCACTGAAAAGCTTAAATATGGCGCTTTTTATGAAGTCCTGGCCAACTATGGTTTCCATTTAAAAAAACATGTGTTTGTGATATATGTCAGAAAATGACAGGCTTTAGAAAAAATCGGAGAACACAAACTCATTAGGGATGTGATTATCTACAACTTTTATCTGAAAACTTTTTGTCTAAAACAGATTATAATGTAATTAGGGACAATTTTTAAAATAGCCAAAATTTGTTTTTTTCGAAATATCTAGTAAGCCATGAACTTTTTCAAAAATTTCAAAGGCGCATATTTATGACCTCACAAAACTGCAATTCTTTCCTCATTTAACTGACTCTCTATCACCAGTAGTTTCCGAGATACCCATAGAGAACATGAGAACACATCGTAGGAAACTCACCCTGTAGAAGCAGAGGACGACCTCCTAGTCGATGGACAGATGATATTAAGAGAGTGGCTGGAAACTGGACAAAACATTAAAAAAAATAAAACAACAAAAACATTAAAAAACTAATAGTCGATGGGAATAATACCTGATATTATTAACTGTTGTGCAGCACTATTGTACACTACAGTTGATGTAATATGGAACACCTCGTAACAAATTGCTGGGTTATAATGTTTATTTTTATCGAATGGAAACCATACTGGTACTGGATGTGGTCTTGCAAGTAATGTCTTATTATAATTATATTCTTTTAAATATTGTTTGAGATATGCTTTATTTTCGATGTATCCTAAAAAGCCACAGAAAAAAATATTTCAATATGATTTGTATTTAATAGTTTTTCTTAATATTTTCTTTGTTATAATTATTATATACTAATTAGGATAATCCATTTTACAGATATTTCAAATCCTTCTTTTCTAGAACCTAAACAGATAATTTAGTCCCAGAAGACCACCACAAAACTCGAGGAATTTTTTAACTTTGTATGTACTTAATTGTAACTTCTATACAGGGTGGCGCCTCTCATACGCCGCGGAAGCTCCAAGGAGAAAGGTAGCTTATATCGAAATGAAATTTTGGCAACATATGTAGGTTAATTGAAAGCATTTTATAAAAATATATAGAATTATACAGGGTGTCTCAAAAAAAAAGTTACACATCAAAGTTGTGTTTTTTCTAATAGAACACCCTATATATTAATTAATTTTCGGATTATAGGAAAAAAATAAAGGTGAGTTTTATTAAAGTAGCATATATCTAAAATCTGAGGATTTTGACATATTTCACATTTTGTGAAAATGAAGAGTAAATTTTAAATTTCGCTAACAGTTAACTAAATTTTAGTTGACATTGTATAGCCTGATATTTAATTACAGTAACCATTGTGTGTTAAACCAAATTGAAATTTGACCCGAAAAGTCATACAGGGTGAGACAAAATTAATATGGAACATTAGTCACTTTTAAAAGCAGGTTACTCCTTTATTTTAAATGGAACACCCAGTATATTATTCCTGTGTTCAATGGGAAATTTATATATCTTTAAAATATTATTATGGTTGTCTACACCCAGACAAAGATTTTCCTAGATATTTTAATTTTTATGATTTTGCGTCAGTTGACCTTTATTACTTGAAAAAATCTAGCTGGCTGTGATATACCTTTTGTTAATTTGACAAAAATTAAATAATGTAGAGTAAAATACTCAACGGTAATAATAAGACACATGTTTAAAACATATTTTAATTATTACAGAATTAAAACTAGATATAAACATATAATTATGTGACAAAAATTAGCTAGATGAAATCAAATGCTCAAAATGTTTCCTTTCCTGTTAACTGCATAAAATTATTGTCTTTTCAAAAGGATCTTTTCATTTTAAAAGGCATTATGTGGAGTTCTACCTTGAAAAGCAGCTACAATAATTTCTCTCATGTTGTCGACAATAGTTGGTCGAGTTTTGTAAACACTATCTTTAACATATCCCCATAAAAAATCCAGACTAGATAAAATCAGAAGCATTAAGTATTCTATTAATAAATGCATGTCAATTCTCGCTGATGTAGGATAAGTTTGCATTTTCGGCAAATTTCTGAGATTTTTTTTTATCTTAACTCACACAAAGTGATAACTAGTTGTTATAGTTGGACTAATTAGACAGCTATGTTGAAGTAACGTCAAATATAAAACAGCCACCTAAAATTTGTCAAATAATAAAGATCTACTCAGATCAAATCATGTAACTGAAAATATCTAGGAAAATCATGGTTTGAGGGGTAGGCAACCTTAATAGTATTTTGAAGACACATGAATTCTCCATTGAATATCGGAATAATATACTGGGTGTTCCATTTAAAATAAATGAGTAACATGCTCTTAAAGGTGACCAATGTTCAATATTAATTTTGTCTCACCCTATACAACTTTTTGGATTAAGTTTTAATTTGATTTAAAGTACAACAGTTAGTTTAACTACATATTAGGCTATACCGGCTAAATTCCAATTTAGGTAGCTTTTATTGTAATTTAAAAATTGTTCTTTATTTTTAGAAAATGTTAACTATGTCAAAAACCTTACATTTTAGTCATAACTTCTCTTATAAAACTCACATTTATTTTTCTCCCAGATTCCGAAAATCAATTAATATATAGGGTGTTCCGTTACGAAAAACACTACTTTGATATGTAACTTTTTTTGGGGACATCCTGTAGAACTCTCTATATTTTTAAAAAGTGTTCTGAATTAACCTACATATGCTCATAAAATGTCATTTCAATGTAAACTGTCGTTCTCCTTGGAGCCTCCGCGGCGTATGAGAGGCGCCACCCTGTACAGTACAGATTGGCGCTTCTCATACGCCGCGGAAGCTCCAAGGAGAACGGTAGTTTATATGAAAATAAAATATTGGCAGCATATGTAGGTTAACTGAAAGCATTTTATAAAAATATATAGAATTATACAGGGTGTCCCCAAAAAAGTTACACATCAAAGTTGTGTTTTTCTAATGGAACACCCTATATATTAACTGATTTTCTGGATTCTAGGAAAAAAATAAAGGTGAGTTTTATTAACGAAGCATATACCTAAAATCTAAGAACTACATATATTTCACGTTTTGTGAAAAGGAAGGGTAAATTTAAACTAGATAATAAATTTAGTTAATCTTTGTAATGGATATTAATTACAGTAACTGTATGTTAAACCAATGATCTGAAAAGTTATGGTAGGTAGAGATAATAATTATAATATCACTTTTTAAAAGCAAGTTACTTTTATTTTAAAATGAAACACCCAGTATATTTTTTCGGCGTTCAATGGAGAATTCATATATTTTCAAAATATTATTTAGTTTCCTCCAGAAAGATTTTCCCAGATATTTAATTTTGACACTTTGCGTCAGTAAATCTTATTATTTGAAAAATCTAGGTTGCTGTCTGATATACCTTTTGTTAATTTAACAAAAATTAAAGATTGCAGAGTAAAATACTCAAGGGTAATAAAGATACACGTTTAAAACATATTTGAATATTTAATTGGGAAACAGATATAAACCAATGGTTAAAATTGTTGATAAATCAAATGCTCGAAATGATTCCTTTCCTGTCAACTGCAGAAGATTATTGTCTTTTCGAAAGAATCTTTTCGCTTAAAAGGCATTTGTGGAGTTCTACCTCGAACAGCAGCTACAATAATTCTCTCAATGCTGTCGACACTAGTTGGTCGAGTTTTGTAAACACTGTCTTTAACATATCCCCATAAAAAACCCAGACTAGAAAAAATCAGGAGACCTAAGTATTCTATTAATTGATAAATGCACACTGCAGTCCCAATTATAGGAATCAGACGAGAATTCTTTTGATATGAATAAAGCTTGTGTTTTCAGCAATTCTCAGAAATTTACTTGTTTTAACGACATCAAAATTATAACTAGTTGTTAAAGTTGAACTAATTAGACAGGTATGTTAAAGTAACGCCTAGACACATTACCTAGATTATATCGTTAAAGATCTGGATCAAACATGTAAATGAAAATATATTTTTTTTTTTTTTTTTTTTTTTTTTTGATTTTTTTTGTGAATCACATTGAATTATCGGAATATTATACTGGTGTTCCATTTAAAATAAGAGAGTATGCATGCTTTTAAAGGTGACCAATATTAATTTTGTCTCACCCCTGAATCTTTGATCAATTGCACTGATTTAAATAATAATAGCACGAACGATAGCTGAATGCAAAATTCCACCTAGGTAGCTTTTATTGTAATTTAAAATTTTTCTTGTCTCTAGAAAATGTTAAATATCTCAAAACTTTACATTTGAGTCACATACTTCTCTAATAAACTCAACTATATTTTTTCCTCCCAGAATCCGAAAATCACTAATATATAGAAGTTCAAATACAAAAAACACAACTTGATATGTGTCCTTCTTTTGGGACAACTTGTGTATCCCTCTATTTTTAAAAAGCGCTCTGAATTAACCCCAGCTGCATGCTCACAGCCAGTACTCCTTATTAATAAACTGTACCTCTTTTTGAGCCTCCTATGTTGAGAGAAGTTGTATATCCCCGGATAGTTCTCAGCTAAGGAAAACTTTTTTATTATAGACATTTTGAGAAAAAATGCATTAGCAATACGTAACTGTCCAAGCACATCATTGAG
>NW_022146601.1:66653-71476 GCF_002938485.1 Sitophilus oryzae | reverse complement strand
CCTCAATTAAATATGGTAATAATGTGTCGAATTCCCCTCCTATAAAGGTAAAATTTTTGATATTGTGAACCCATAACTTTCGATTCTTTCTCATGATTTCTTCTTCTTCTATTAGCAAGGAGCTCATAATTATTTCTTGTTCATTGTCATTGATTGTCGAGAAATATTAAAAAAACTCGCTTATCACTGCAGACAGGATTCCGGAAGCGACTGATGAGAAATTTGATTGGCAAATACGGGTGTAGTAGGGGTAAAAAGAAACAAAAGAGCGCATAATGCGGTGAGTGTGGCGCGTTCGGTACGGGTCAGTGTACGCGACAAGAAAAAAAAGTGTGTGCGCATACCTTTACGATTTACGTTGCCATATAAAAATGTGTAATATCTGTAATACGTTTAACGAAAATATCTTTGGATGAAAAATCCGCATTTATTCGTGTTATAGAATAAACAACAAAAATAAAAATTCTTTTATAGGTACTGAATATGTTGTATGATCGAAAAAAGTCGTTTACTTGGTTTGGAAATGATGATTATTGACATTTACCATAATATTTTATATACATATGAAATAACAGCGATCTTTATTTCCAAGCGAACTCTGAAACAGTTCTTTGTTTAATCATATAATTTTAAATTAAATTGTGTAATGACAGAAAGTCCGTATTAACCTACTGTACCCAAAATCCATAAATCTACGGATTAATTAGTAGTTCTGACAACACTGTCCCCGGCAGCCACTGACTCTGTCGACTGAAAGCAGATCTATGGTACAGTACTCTTTATTCGCTGTAGAGGTGGGAATTCTAGTTCCTTGGGAGGAACTAGTTCCTTAGTTCTAATTCCTCCAGAGGAATAGTTCCTTGAACTAGGTCCTTAGTTCACAATAGTTCCCGACTAACATTGACATCCCCGTTGATTGCTAATGGATTTCGTTTTCAGTCAGAACTATTCACCCCCCAGTTTACTATTCAAAATTATACAGATCATTATAATTTTTATAATGTACGAAATATAAGAAGACGTGTAATTGCATATGTTAAAAACATATAGGTAAGTTTTATAGCAGATAAAAAAATTAAAGAAACTCAAATCAGAGTTTAAAAACTATATCACAAATCAATTGAGGAAATAATACGAAAAATTTACGAAAATGTATTTTCCCTCACTTCAAGCTTTTTTGTTTTGTCTAAAAATTCAGAATATTTACTTCGTTTTATAAGATATTTCTTAGTTTAGGGACCTAAAGTGAAAACATTCTGTATAAAATATTTAAAAAACAAGGTAAAAATCAAAAACAGTATCCACCACAATTTCCTGTGGTAATCACATGCTGCGCCGGCTGTGGTAATAGACAAGGTCGAATCCATCGTCGTCGCCTTTGGTGTATTATATCGAGGATCGCCAGACTTAATAGATTCCCGTGAACTAGTCTTTTAATAGTTCCTCTATGTCCGGATCCGATAACATAGGGCTGGCACTCCCCACGCTGGCTGATCCATACGTAAACTAGTCTTTTATTTAGTTCCTCTTGTTCCTTTAGGTCCGGATCCGATAACATACGGCATACGGCTGGCACTCCCCACTCCTGCCTAGCATCGATCGCGCTGGCCCGATCCGTTCGTACGTAAACTAGTCTTTTATTCAGTTTAGTTCCTCTAAGAAGTGTCTAGCCCTAGCAGTCAACTATTAAGCTTGACCAATCAGGTTGGTTAGCGTGGTTATTTGAAGGGTGTTAATACATTTGTGTTTGTCAAAAGCTCTAACGTGATTGGTCGGGCTTAATAGTTGCCTGCTAGGGCTAGTCACAAGTGTTCCTCTAGGTCCGGATCCGATAACGTACGGCTGGCTCTCCCCACTCCTGCCTACCATCGGGCTACGCGCGCTAGCCGATCTGTCGCCGTCGCATATTATTCTATATCGGTCACAGTCTCGATCCCGGAACAGGTTCTGAGGTACTAGTTCTTTGAGAAACCAGGAACTAGTTCCTTTCATTCCGGGGTCGGAATAGTTCATTGGAACTAGTTCGTTTACGAACTACATACCTCTAATTCGCTGTGCCGTAAATGACAGCGCAGCGGATCACATTAGCGCGCAGCGGCGCAGAGCTAAACTACATCTCGGAATTTTCGGACAGGGTGACGGTAACGCCAGCTACATCTCGGGACAGGTTATGTGGGACAATGACGTCGCCCATAAGGTTGCGCGCATCTTCTTATTTCTTCAATCAACGTTATGATAAAATAATCTCAGATAAAAAGATCTATAATTTATTTTTTTTAATTTTGAGAGACGTTAAGCTGAAAATTATAAAAAAAATAAAATTAATTTGAAATGGTCACATTTTTAAAAACCACTCACGTATAGACTATGACTTTGGGGTATGTGTGTAATATGATTTTTTTGACAAAGTCCACTCAGCAAACACCATACACTATTCTGTTTAAAAGATACATGTTTAATGTAAAAAGACACCGTATGATCGAAAAAAAAAACCGGCGTTAGCGATACTGTGAAATAAAGATCGCTATCATTTTATTTGTAAAATTATATTTATACAGGGCGTCCCAGAAATAAGTGCAAATATTTTAACTGGTAGTATAGTTCAACCCCAGAAACACGCCTATGAGGATTTTTTCGAGAAAAAAAAAATTGAAAATTCGAAATTTTTTGAAAAAATTTTTGGAATTTTTTTTAGTTTTTAGTTAAAAAACATAATTTCTTGATAATATGGCAACATAGGTATTAGATTAGATTTACAAGAAAGAAAATCCAGAAAAGATCCAGTGGTTCTCGAAATTTTAGCAAAAAATCATTTTTTTTTAATTTTCAAAGTAAAATAACTCTGTTATTTTGGACTTATTTGAAAAACGATAAAGAGAAAACATGCTTCTTTTATCGAGATCTACCACCCCTTAAAATATTTGCACTTATTTCTGGGACACCCTGTATATCCGTATCAGCCTATATATCTATAAAATATGTTTTAATATGTGTGTTAATATCTCGCATTTTAGAGCAAAAATTTGAAATAAAAGAGCTGAAATGTATCTTTTTTGAAACACTGGGTCCCCCTGTGTATTGAAATATCTATTTTTTAGGGATTAATGGTGGTCTGCATATCACGGACGTCACAAACGCTTCGAGGACGATGCTAATGAACATCGACACTTTGAAATGGGATCCAGTTCTTTTAAATTTCTTCGGAATTTCCAGCGGTATATTACCCAAAATTAAGTCAAGTTCTGAGATATATGGAAATGTTACAGTTGGCTCCCTGAACGGAGTTCCCATAGCTGGATGCGTGGGCGATCAACAAAGCGCCTTGTTGGGCCAACAGTGCTTACAAAGGGGAGAGGTACGATTAATTACGAGCCCTAACACTAAACATTCAGGAAAACAAAAATTTATTGAAAACTTTGATTTACACAAACCGGATTATTAAATTTAAGAACTACAGTAACAATATATTACAATGTATTATTTATACTGAGTATTTAATTAATTTGGTTTCTATATCATCATCATCATCAAAGATGTTAAGTCTACTATTCAATAACATAAATATAATATCATCATCATCATTATTCTCCGCTTATTCAACCATTTTCAATTATGGTGTAGCCTCCCTCATATATTTAGATATTCTCTTTGTAGTTGAGCCTATTGTTGTCTATTGTTGGCTATGCGGGCCCAAGTTATTCCTGTTAATTTCTTAATATCATGATCCCATCTCAAATTTGGTCTTCTTCTAGGTATCTTAATTCCTCGTGAGTACTATGCTGTAATTTTCTTGGTTTATTTGTTGTCCAACCTTCATGCCAGGTGTCCTGCCCATTGCCACTTGAGGGATTTGATTCTGTGGATGACATCTATTACATGGGTCTTTTGTCGTATCTACTCTGTTTTTTTACGGTCTTTCTTGGTTATTCCTAACATATTTCGCTCTATTGAGTGTTGTGGGACCTGCAGTTTCCTGTGCTTGATGTAGGTTTTAAGTGTCCAGATTTTGCATGCATAGGTCATGACTGGTAGTACACATTAGTCGAATGTTTTTTTCTTTATATAAAGTGGCATTTTAGATTTGAATATGATTGAGTTTCTTCCATAAGTACTCCATGCTAACTTAATTCTTCGGTTGATTTCTGCTAGTAGAGATTCCGAGGTGTGTATTAGTTGTCCCAAATATATGTATTCTTCTACTGTTTCTAGTTTTATATTATTTATTAGAATGTCTTTTCTGTCTACTAGTTCGTTGTATACAGGGTGGTCGGAATTGGTCTGTTTTAACAGAGAAAACTTATTTCCTGATTAGATAGAGCAAAACCGACATCGATGTCATGGGCTCGATTTCTGAGAAACGTTTAATGGCCTAAACCGCCTGTTCATATTTTCACTGCCAACCGAGATACGGAGTCTTTTTGAATTTTTTACCATTTGGCAAATTGCCCATAACTTTTGTATTTCCCGGAATAATAAAATTCTGTAAAAACATTCTTAAGGCACTTTTTTAAGCACAATCCAGTGGCGTAGTCAGTTTTTTTTTCTATACTTGCTTTTTTAGTCAGAAATAATAAAAAATATAATTTTTTAAATGGAAATCGTAGTTGGCTATAAACTTAAAAAAATGCTGGCGTTTAACCCTCTCCAACGATATAAAGTTATCTGTATTTATTTCTAAAAATGAGAGAAATATTACGTTTTTTATCTTTGTATCGAAGCGGGCCTTGATTTTGTGTTGACCTATAGTTGCCTAATTATTTTTTATCACAATTTAATATTCTATATCATTATTTATCTGCATAATTAAAGACTTTTGAAAAGGT
>NW_022146601.1:0-66645 GCF_002938485.1 Sitophilus oryzae | reverse complement strand
ATTATAAAGAAATAGAATAGAAGGAAACGTTTCAAAATAAAAATATGGCATTGCTTTGCAAGACTTGCCAGCTGGCTGTGTATCCATCATGACAGTTATTATAAACAATTTGCAAAAAAAGCACTACAAACAATTCCACTATTTTATAATCTTAGAAATATTCACAATACACTCAAGATAATTCATATTTATAATTGAAATATATTATTTATTTGATAGTCAACTTACAACCTAAAAAAAGCTAATAAACGTGCTTACATTTAATATTTATAGATTTGTATTCAGTTAAGATAAAAAATCAAAATAAAAAAATATCACTTTTGGCCAGGTTTATAGGCCAAATACCCCTATGTGCGGTGCGGGCGCAGCGTTTGAATATGGTTTGGTTAGGTTAGATTAGTTAATCAGGTAAATTTCCTCTTAATTCCGAAAAAACTTCCGAACCCTGCTCGCATCTCCGAAAAAGCCATATAACAATACACGTGATGCATATACGCAAAGTTACGCATCACGTGTATTGTTTGTTATATGGCTTTTTCGAAGATGCGAGATGTGAGCGATATTTGAAGATGCGAGTGATCAAGAATAGGTACCCAGAGACGGCGCTGGCTGCCGGAAAGCAGAAACCTGCCTCCACTATGTTCGTACCCTAAGGCTTAGTCCGATCCTCTCGTGTTAAGCCACATCCAAAATTCCAAACACACGTGCTTCGATTTACGCTCGATTAAGGTTTGCAGAGAAAAAAAAGAAACCATATAAATTATACAAGGTTGTTCACCACATACGACACGGAGTATTGTAGCTAAACGATTAGATTTTTACAAATTGTAAATTTTGGGTTCGTTGAAGGACTATTAGAGCTACAATTTAAAAATATTTTTACAAGATACAGAGTGTCCCAAATAAGTGAAAAATATTATAGTTGTGTTTTTTTTTAAACGGAACACCATGTATATTATTCTATTTTTAGATTCTACGATTGAAATATAGGTAAATTTGATTAAGGTTTATCACACTTAAACCTTACCGTTTTTGAAATATTTTCAATTTTATGAAATTGCAGTAAAAATTTTAAGGCTTCATTTCTCCAAGGGTATCGAAGTTTTTAATACTAAATATTTACTGAAGTTTATTTATTGATTAGATATCTTGTTGCAATAATAAATAAAATACTATCTTATACAGAGTGTCTAAAAATTTATATTATTTTATTAAAAGATAAAAAAATTGTTTAAATATTTTTTGAGAATTAATATGATCCCATTATTCAAACTACATTTTATATTGACTGTTTACGTGGATTAATAATAATTGCTCCAAATACTAAAAAATTGAATTTTGTGTGTGTATTAGACAGTGTGGTAAAAAGTAACACCATATAAATTTTATTTAATTTCTTGACGAATGCTTATTTATAAAAACAGATGTGCATTTTCATAACTTATTATTGTATTAATTTCTTAATCAAATGCACATCTATTTATTTTATTTTATGAATAATTCATTAATTAAAACAATTAAGTACGTAATTAACTAATTTTTGGGCGGAAATAATGGTGGTATATTAAAATTAGTAATAATTGGTATCCTCTTTACAAAGATTTAGATAGTTTTCTTTTTTTAAACAAATAGGCTTACAATATTATAATTTTTATCACCTGTATTGTATGAACATTTTGTACATATGTTGCTTTAAAAAAATCTAAAATGTCAATATTCCATGGGTATAGTGAAAAATGAGGTCTAAATTATAAGAAAATGCATTTTCTACGAAATCTTCAAGAGATAGGTAAAAAATGATATAATACAATTTCGTAGACAATTAAATAGTGCATCTGTTTCCGGTAAAATATAGAGAGTGTTCTATTTAAATTAAACAAGTTATTGCCGTTTAAAGCTAGTAATTATTAATTATAAATTTTTGGACACTCTGTATAAGGTAGTATAATTTTTATTAATGCAACTCAGTAACTGATCAATAAATAAACTTCAGTAAATATTTAGTATTAAAAACTTTGATACCCTCGGAGAAATGAAGCCTTAAAATTTTTACTGCAATTTTACAAAATTAAAAATATTTCAAAAACGGTAAGGTTTAAGTGTAACAAATCTTAATCAAATTTACCTTTATTTTAATCGTAGAAACTAAAAATGTAATAATATACAGGGTGTTCCATTTAAAAAAATACAACTTTGATATTTTTTATTTATTTGGGACGCTCTGTATCTTGTAAAAATATTTTTAAATTTTAGCTCTAATAGTACTTCAACGAACCCAAAACTTACAATTTGCAAAAATCTAATCGTTTAGCTACCATACTCCGTGTCGTATGTGGTGGACAACCCTGTATATCGTATATCACTGTAATCACAAAACTGCAATCTATTTCAGTATTGTAACGGCATTTTAAATTTTGTCTTTATTTTCGAGAAAATTTAGTCCAAACATAAGGAATATTTTGTTGATGTTTGATCATCAAAATCTTAAAATTAAAGAAGTTGTCTAAAAATGTGTTACAATACAGATATAGTATAATCCTTTATCTTTAATTTTCTTCCTCATTTGTGTAAAAACACCTTGCCAGTTTTACATAAAACGTTAAATGCCGAACGCTTATTTTGCTTCTTTTTCGGACTAGTGAAATGGACTTTAAGTGTAAAACCTAAGAGAAATTAGGGTTTCATACAGTGGAGATAATAGCTTCGTTCCAACGCACAAATTGGGACCGTTCTAGAACGGTTATTGGTATCGCCGGGATCGAACTTGTGCGCATGTGTCTGACAATTCAATGACAGTTCTGTTACGATATGACAGTTCAAATGACAGTTCTGTTACGATACCAAAATAAAATGCTGGTTTGTGAACCGACTTTAGAATCCGCCCTGGCAACACTGTGGCCTTACACTTGAATCCAATTCAAAACCTTATTTTTTGTTATTGTTATTGGTTAGATCTAAGAGTTAGATACATTTTTATACGATTTTTGTTGCCTAAGGGATTCAAAATGAGTAATATACCGTATGATCGAAAAAAACGGCGTCCAGTTGGCTTGGAAATGACGATCAATGACATTCTTCATATATAATGTGTTTTTTTTAATTGGATTAGGATCGAAAAAAAATCAACAGAAGTCCTTTGTTTTAAATTTGTCGACGTTTCGCAAAATTTATTTGCATCTTCAGGACAATTTAAATCTGGACTTTCTTAGTCATATCCATTAATACACGGATGGTATAAAGGGGAGTGGTATATATCCCTTTTTTTCCTTTTAAAAGTGGTCATATCCATTAATACACGGATGGTATAAAGGGGAGTGGTATATATCCCTTTTTTTCCTTTTAAAACACATAACACACTTACATTTAAAAAAAAAACATAACATCGATATTAGGTATAGAGAAATATCACGAATTTTTTTTCTTTTCACAGACAAGTAGTGCAGATATACCTTCGTTGACCGTATACAGAGAGCAACTCAATACGGAATAATAAATGAACTGTCAAAATTAAAAAGAGAAATGGATAAAGGAATTTGAAGTCCAGAAAAATTGAATAATCTGCTGACATGCTCTCAATACGCAGGTCAGTAGGGACTGAACCTGTGGTTCTTGCTTAGGCTGGTATCGAAATTAAGTAAGCCATCTAGACGATAATTTTTTATTCGTATTTTTAATAATAGCATCTGTTCCTCGAGGTATAGAGAAAATTGACTTGAATTGATTCCGTTGATCAGTCAAATATTTGACAATGAGACAGTTATTCATAGTCTGCATCATGCAAGCCAATTTTTTAGAACAAAATTAATCTCTTCCAAAAAACTTATAATTTATACAAAATAATTAACAAAATTTATGAACACTAAATAAATATATCACTGAGAAACGGACAACCATCAGCTATTCTTAATTATACCAAGAGAAAACGGCTGTCAATGCTACCATTGATTAAAAATAGTAAAAAAATGTTAAAAAAAAAACAACATTTTCAAATAAAGTTACTCAGAGTTCGGCAAACAAACAAATTTCATCATATTTTACAGATACTCCGGAGGCGACAAGTTAATTTTACTTGTCATTTTTAATTCAATTCAATGATGTGGACTTTATCTGTGACATGGATCGGAATTATTTGCTGCAAGACTTACCCTAAATATGTAGCTATCTATGTGTTATCATTTAGAAACTTACCTAAAACAAAAAAAAAATATATTTTAGAAAATCATATTAATAAAACGGTTTAAAATAATAAATAAATAATAATGTTTAAAAAGTTATAAAAGGGACTCCGTAAAGGTGCGATTTCCTTAAATTAATTTTGTTTTTTTACTTTTTACAATATCCTTATGGATATGGATCAAAAGTTAGCTGTCTTAACCGACTTTCCGGCGATGGTAATGGAAGCACCGGTGATAGGATTGTTTTGAAAATTTGGATTTTTTTTTGAAAATTTGGTTCTATCTAAAATATTATCAGCGTTACATTGTTGCCGGATCATTTGAAAAGTGGCAGCATCTTTGTTGTTTTAAATGGAACACCCAGAATAGTATTACATTTTGGGAAACTACTCTCATATCTCATAATTTTTCTATTTTACTAACCTATGGTGTTCGAGATTAAAAATAATATATGTGTAAAACTGACAAAAACATGATTTTGAATAAGCATTGGTAAAATCATGAATTGAACATTTTTTAAGTCGATATTTAGGTTATAACGAAAGTCGGACACACAAGTCATTAGAAAACTAGAATTAATCCATTTAATATTATCTATCTTCAAAATAAAACACTAAATCACCACAATACAGCACACAATCAGCAGATGATTAAAACTGAGTTTTAATCATCTGCTGATGGTTAGCGAAAACACGGGTCCAGTGTAAAAGTAAAAAGTGTTTTGGTTTGGTATATTGTGGTGATTTAGTGTTTTATTTTGGTGTATAACACCAAAAGTTCCAACCCCCAACTGTAATTATCTAACTTTATAAGATAATTCAAAGTTTATATATAATTATTGCCTGGTCAAACTTCTTTAATATTATTTTGAACAATTACCCGGGAAAGAAATAGGAGAATAACATACAAAAGAAATGAGATCCCATCAAAACATAGAACGTAAAAAAATGGCCAGTCTCGCAACCACTCTTCTACTCATCAGACATCCAAGTCATCATAATTTTGATGGGATTAATTGTTCAGATTGGCGATGCAATATACTCGGGAGAGACAGATTGAAGATTATTATTTTATATGACAATAAATAATCGAAAAATTCTATAATTATAAGTAATAAATTACATTCAATATTACATCTCAAAGAATATTGCTTTTGTTTAGACAAAGTCTCTTTGTCAAAGGCAAATTTGGTTTATTCTTCATTAAATATTATTATTAGTTATTAAGGGAAATGGCCAATTGCCTCACGCCTTAATAATTAGTTTTATCTTTTTTCTGAAAGGTGATAGCAGTTGGCCAATTGGTGATAGGGATAGGTAATAGCAGTTATTAACGACAACAAGAGATGCAGGGTAATATCTTATGATACAACGTTATTAAACGGTAAATATTCATAATACTCGTATTTGACACAACTTCCTGATATCTATATTTCAAATAACCTGTCCATAGCATTTCGTTAGAGATGACGGAAGACATGCAAAATATCCCAGTTTAATGAAGATATTGCTTTGATTGACATTATCAAACGCTTTTACTGTAATCAAGCGGTATTTAACAAGACAATTTCTGATCCTCGATGACTGAAGATGAAACTATGCTTACATTTTTGCTCTTTACTATCAAAAGCAGATAAATTTTCGTGGACCCCCATTAACATCTTATGGACCCCCATTTTTTGTTCACGCCTACGTAGACCCCCAGCAAGTCTCCCGTGGACCCCTGGGGGTCCACCTGGACCACTTTGGGAATCACTGATCTACAGTATGTCGCCGGATTGTCTTTGCAAGAGGAAAAAAACTTTTTTATTATTGACATTTTGAGAAAAATGCTTTCTTCATAAAAATGGTTGCTTGTTCAAAAATGGTTAATCCCGTTTATTTTTTTCAAAATTTCCATACCGTTTTAGAGAAAAGTAAAAAAAAAATGAAAATATAGTTGAATTCTTTGGATTAGAATGAAATCGAAATTATATTACCATTGAAACTGGTTTTAATTTTTAGGACTAGGAAAAAATAAACCATACTTTCTTCTCTAAAACGGTATGGAAATTTGGATAAGTATAAACGGGATTAAACAGTTTTAAAACAAGCAAACATTTTTATGTAGATTGCATATATGCAATGTCAATAATAAATAAATGCCTTTATTGTCAAAAATTTTTACAATTAGGTAAAGTAAACAAACAAAAGAGAATACAAAACAAGTATACAAACTACATTGTCAGTCTTTTTGCTTAAAATGAACATTTATAAATGTTTACAATGTCAAAGAATAAACAAATTAAAATAATATTCAAAAATATTTAGTAAGTTTATAGTAAATATAGTAATAGCAAATATTAGACCAGTATTTACAAAATCAAATTCGATTATCAAAATATAAGTCATTTACGGCATAGAAAGCCTTGTCTAGTATATAAGATTTCAATGCTTTGCGAAATGAAGAAATTATGTTATGGATTTGATTTCAAATGGCAGGTGATTGTGCATTTTTTTTTCGAGTTGTATAATATTGAACTTCTAACTAACTCTGAGCGTGGGGTAGGTAGATAAAGATCTTGCCTGATTCCTGAGTGGATAAGTGTATAATAAAAGTGATAAGTGTGAAAAGTGGGATAACTAAAGTTTTTCCTCTTGAAAAGACAATCCGGGAACATACTGTAGTTACCTTGTACTCAAAGAAGCCTTTTGGAGGAAAGTTTTGGGGTATTTCTGATTTATTCTATTTATTATGTTTTTTTTGTGGTGCTGAATTCGAATCTGATGTTTGCTAACAAAGTTTCCCGACGGAACATGTAGAAAAAAGATGACAAAAACTGGATTTTTGCGGTTTTTTGTATATAACTTTACAAATATCAACTGATCGTAAATAACCTTTCTATTCAAAATTAAAGTAAATATAATTTCCTATAATTTTTGTTAATTAAGTTTTTTTCTTTGGAGAAGGGTTCGGGCTCAACAGCCAGTTGAAAATTTGGGCAAACTAAAAATTTAAGTGCAAACCTAAAGTATGTGCCAGGATGTATTTCAGGAAAATATTTTAACTTCTATAGGGTGGCTCAAAAAAGTGTGAGTGGACCTGGATGATTTTTTTTAAATGGAAAACCCTGTATATTATTGCATTTTTGGCTTCCTTTCAGATCACTTTATATAACCCTAAGATATGAATAAATATATTTCGATAGTTTCAGAGATATTAAAAAATAAATCAAAAATATATATTTTTCAGCCCTTCTTAAAAAAATTATTAAAAAAACAAGAACTGTTCTGAAATCAAAACTATATTAGGTATTTACTTTAGATGGTCTGTACTTACTTTGCTATAAATATGAAAATCGTAAATCATACAGGATAATTAAAATTCTACGCCAAACTTTCTAAAATATAAAATAATATTTCTTCGTTTTTTTAAATGGAACATCCTGTATATTATTTTTTCAATAGACGGAAAATTAAAAAATGAACATTTTTTGTATTTAAAGTATTTCAAAAGTTTTAACGGTTTCGCAGATATTTGCTATTTGATATTTCATATGGCATTTTCCACAGTAGATTTTTATCAAAGCCACTCAATCATTTTTTCTCTCGTATTTTACCATTGAAAGCGCCATATGAAATCATACTGCGTGTATCTGCGAAACCGTTAAACATTTTGAAATACTCTAAATACAAAAAATGTTCATTTTTTAACTCTCCATCTAATAAAAAAATAATATACAGGGTGTTCCATTTAAAAAAACTAATAAAAAATATTTTATTTTTTTAGAAAGATTGGCGTAGAATATTGAACATCCTGTATGATTTACGATTACCATATTTATAGAAAAGTAAGAACAGGCCATCCAAAGTAAATACCCAATATAGTTTTGATTTCAGAACAGTTCCTGTATTTTAAATAATTTTTTTAAGAAGGGTTGAATAATATATATTTTTGATTTATTTTTTAATATCTCTGAAACTATCGAAATATATTTATTCATATCTTAGGGTTATGTAAAGTGATCTGAAAGGAAGCCAAAAATGCAATTTTATACATAGTGTTCCATTTAAAAAAAATCATCCAGATCCACTCACACTTTTTTGAGCCACCCTATAGAAGTTAAAATATTTTCCTGAAATACATCCTTGTGATACTTTAGGTTTGCATTTAAACAAAATTTTCAAGTTTTTTATTCTAGGAGCTACAGATGCCCGACGCACTATTGCCGGACCCTGTATAGAATCATTTTTTTGGAGCACCATATAGGCACAGCTTAAGATATAGGTATAGCAAGAAGCAAGCGAATTCCACTTGTGATAATGACTTGTGGAGAAGAGTCAATCTTTTTGAATACGTCTGCGCAATCAATTAAATCATTACGTGTTTAAATTTATATGGGCGAAACCCGTTACAATATTTTTTATTAAATTAAGCCTCCTATGATGTCCGGCCGAGTAATGTGTGCATATTAGTATTTTCGATGGTGGTTCGTAAGAAAAAAGTATAAGAACCATTATTGTAGAAAATTTAATGATCTACAACATTTGTTTAAGGTACTTTTGCGATATGGCTTAACGTTTAGGAGAAAAAAAGCAAAAAAACATATTTTTGACCTTGGACTTTAAATAATTTTTTTAGTAGACGTGGGAGCGGTGGGGCCTTTCCAGATATCATTTATAATAGTGTATTTAAGACCTGTACCAGTTTTCAGCTCTATGCCAATTATTGTTATTTAACCCCCTTTTTTTTGTTTATTTTGACTGGGGTACTATGGATGCAACTGATTACTACAAGCTGGTTGTTAGGATATTGTTTTTTAGACAGTGTGTGTGTGCACAATCGTAAACTAAAATGTATAACGTGTAATTGAAACCACTAATTTATTCCACTAATTGCGAGGTTCTGAATGAAGCTTTAAAGTCTAGTAAGTGTTTATTTTTTATTTTTAAGTTAAATGTCATATAGACAGTGATTTCAACAATTATATCTACCACCTCCGATGATAAAAAAATCAAATTTATGTTATCTATAAAATAATACAAAGTAAATACAGTAAGTACAGGTATAGTTGCAGATGAAAAATCGACTGTCATTGTTAATAGAGAAAATTATAGATCGAATTATGGGTGGTAATTCTTAAACTATAAAATTTAACAATAACTAATTAACTCATCCTGTATATACCCATAAAGATAAATATTTCGGTTGCCTGTAATATTAAGTTTAACATTAAGCATCAAACTGAACACTTAAGATTTAAAAATACAACCCGACCACATAACTCTAAATGATTTCAGTAATTTTTGATCTTGGTGGTGACCTATATTCTCAGTTCTATCCAGTCGGTTTTATGATTAACCATAATGCTAAATGTTCGGACCGATTCAGAAACTAGGTTAAAATCGCTTTCGAAAATTGATTCACGCGGAATCTGATTTCAAAGTAATAAAGAACATAAAGACGACACTTTCGTTAAATTATTTGTGATCTGCTTAGATTTATTAAGTATGTGCATCATAAAGTATTTGATTTAATGAATATTCAGATAAACAAAAATGTAGGTATACATAAAGGTAAGTGTAGTTTTTAATGACATTAAGTCAATGTCATTAATTAATTTCTTGACATGATACATAGTAAAATACAAAAATACAGATATACTTAGTCTATAAAATGAATAACTTTGAATTTTGACCGTTATTTTTTACCAACATGGCAAATATAAAATCCCTCTATCAAAAAAGTTATTGATATTCTTTAAATTGAGTGCCTGAACGAATCAGATGGGTAACTCTTTTTACTTTCGTGAAATAGAAAAAGGAAAATAATAAAACAAGTGACAGTAGTTCTTCCTCTTCTTGCAAAAATCAACACGAAATGTCAGAATTGTCAAAAGTAAAATGTCATCAGCTTTTGACATTTCTAAATATCAGACTAATGCCGTCTCTAATAGAACAGCCTCGGAGCGAAATTTATGACGTCACGCTAGTTAGATATTACGGATTAATAAAAAATATGATGTAGATAAACGGAAAACATAATTATTCGTCGTATTTTTGGTTTGTATTTTAAAAGTCGTATTTTTTGTCGTATTTTTTGTTTGTAGTTTACATGTAATATACATAATATACAGTTAATAAATACAACCTATTTATAGTAATAAATACTTTGGCAAATAAACTCTGAATCATACAGTAAGTAATTAATTAATAAATTAAAATCCGTAGTGTCTAACTAGCGTGACGTCATAAATCTCGCTATGAGGCTGTTCTATTAGAGACTTTTAAAGTTACTAACCTAATAAAATTAACACTAGAAAAGCCCGCGGGAACAGTCAAATTCAAAGTTAGGTATTCTTTTCACAGACTATACCTACAGATACCCCACCGTATAAAGACTATATTTATATGATTTAATTACAAATGTATAGTTTTTAGTTTTTCCCCTATACTTGTAGTATAGGACAATATTACTGCCAAATTTCCTAGTTCTAGATCAACGGAAATACCCTATAAATTTTGATTCCCTTGTCGAGTGTCGAAATATACGTTTTTGTGGCATAAACGGTCGTATCTTTTTCTTACGTTAACTTAGAAGTTTGATTTTTCATATAGCTTCAACAGACAATAGATCTTAGTATATGATTTCAATTTCAACTTGATACCTCCACGTGTTCCCGAGATAATAAAGGGTCTTAACTGCTCACCAAGTAATAGAAGGCAATGAAAAAGCAAGCGATCTAGCTAGAAAAGAAACGAATGCTCCACTAACTGGACCAGAACCGTTCCGCTTTCCAAGAGAAAATCAACTTACAGCGGAACTCAGCAACCTGTAAGACTCCATCCGTAACCTGGAACGCTCTAAAACACTCTAAAAAGTTTCTCAGAACTTACGACCTAGAAAAATCAAAGATTTTCCTTGATTTAAGTAAGAATAATCTTCAGATTTTCACGGGGTTTCTAACAGGACACTGTCTCCTCAACGAACATCTCAGGCAAATGCAGATTCTGTGGGGAAAATGGAGAAAAACCAGAACACCTTATCACTGATTGCGCCGAGACGACAACTGTTCGTGCCATAAACTTTGGTAGAGCCGTCTCAGATGATTGTATGATGAGTTATAACTAGTTATAACTCAAGAAAGGGGAACATACGAAAGATCTGTAAGGTCGCGGCGATTAATCCCCCTTCTAAACATTCTATATTCTACAAGGGTCTTGACAGACAGACGGAAGAACAGTGATACTATAAGGGTGATACTATAAGGGTTCTGTTCTTTCCTTTCGAAGTACGGAAACCAAAAAATTCACAGTCCTTTACAAAGATGCAACCGGGGGGGCATTGAAAATGATGAATAAAAACGTAAAAATATGATTAGTGTTAATATGAGTGTATTACATACATATGTTTAAATAACGAACTTAACAAAAAACAACAGATTTAAAGATTCACTGAAAAAGTAGCAATGTTAAAATTAAATAAAACATTATCAATAATAATTATGGGATCGCACCTATCCGTAAAACAAGCAAGCAAAAAAAAGAATTCTTACGGAAAGTTACACTTTACGATATAATTTTTTAACTGTTAAAGGCAAACCCCATTTAAACACAAAACTTTTTAATACCTACTACTGTATCTAAAAGACTTTTTTTTTTAAATTACTAAATTCTTAGCCACGCTTCTGTTTTTCTTGGCTGTTGTGCGTCACGTCACAGATTAACAGGCCCACGTTTGCACCACAAGGCGATGCTGCAGACCACCAGGTAGACCGGTCGTAGAAATTTATGTTATACAACTTGTAGTCAATCTACATAATAGCTTGGTTGTGGCCGGCCGTAGCTCCAGCGTTAGTGTGTCGATCTGCGGAGCGGAAGGTACTGGGTTCGATCCCCAGCCAGTCCGGTCGCTTTATTTATTTAAATAAAAATATTTATTTATCTAAATAGAGCGACCAACGAGCCGCCACCTCAAGGAAGGCAATGGCAAACCACCTTGAGTATATTTGCCTTGTACAGCCTCTCAAATATAGTGCCGTTCGGATTCGGCGATAAACTGTAGGTCCTGTGTACTTGTGAAACACTGATGACACACATCACAAGTACATGCGAGAGGTAGCCGACGCTCTATATAGAGTATGGCACTGTAAGAAGTCAATCTACACAAATATTATCAAAAACTTTTTTTCTTTTAAAATGTGTTCAGATTTTGTAAAAAGTATAAGTCAAACTCGCAAAACTTAAATTTGATATGAGTTTCTTAGTTTTTAACTAACATAGTGGCGAATTACAAAAATTCCTTTTCCATGAAAATTAATGAGTTAAATAAAATAATTTAATAAATTACTAGCTTTTTCTCGCGACTACGTTCGCGTTACACCTCGAATCGTTCATGCATTGATTTTGCATTGATTGGTTTTTGTTATGGATATTTTACTTCTTTATAGAGAGCTAGTGAGCATAGATGTTTTTTTATTTTTCATCATTTTTTTATTTATTAAGAGCACTAATACTCTCTTTATAGGTTATTTTTTATTCTTTGAAGGATAATTGAGGAAGATATATTTCGTTATGATGTCACTAAATAAACCCTTGTATAAAATTTTATACTGTCTGGTTTATAATGTTATAATATTGCATTTTCGTACAGCAAACTTTCATTCCCTATTCTACTCTCTAAGGGTATAAATTTCATAAATTCGCTTTACCTTTGTGCCCATTTTTATGTGTATAATCCAGAGGTCACCAAGTTTTATATAAATTTTTACTAACTTTACCCATTTGGTTGATGAATTTAAAAAAATTCTTCTAATTCTTTTTGTAGGATTTCATTCTTCTAGACCAAATAGTAAGGAATTTTCTTACAACAAACTGTTCCGAGATAATTTTACTCTCTAAGAGGATGAATTTCCTAAAATCGCTTTGTGTAGCTAATTCACTAATGTCGTTTAAACGAACCTTTGTGCTAATATTTATGTATGTAAAGCTGGCGGCATGAACTTACTCTAAAATATCTAAAAACGTAATATATAATCTAACTGACACACCACTGACAAAGACAAATAATTTATATCTGGAGGTATTGTGTGTAGGTGTTTTTCAGGCATGTTTTAGTATTTAGTCGTTTTACACAAAGAAATAGCCATTAAGCACTATAAAAATACTTCATAACAAATCTACACATATATACCTTTCATTTAAAGAAAGAATCATCAAGATTGGCAAAGCGGTTTCGGCGGGATGGATGCAACAAAAAAACCCTTTGAGCTTTTATATATGTATGGATTAATTATTTTTCCAACATATTTTACTTTGCAAATTTTTATAAATATTCAGACTCGCTAATATCGTACTCCACCGTGTCCAGCCTGTTTAGCCAAACGTAGGCCGATTCCTCTTCGGCTGCGTCGTGACCCTGGCCGAAGGAAGAGTCTTGAAGACGCTCATCCGCGCATAGGAATAAGTTGACTGCGTAGCGTATTGCGTATTAATCGATTCTGAAATTTTCTATCTCGTGTATAACATGTTACGCAAGTTTATTATTTTAATCTCGATTTTAATAGATAAATGTGTGAAATGCCACCTGAATATCTTCCGCCATGACATGTTTTTACTTTTTTGTTATGGTAAAGTGATTTGTATAAACTTTATTCAATAACGTATATTTTCCTCCATTTGTGATTTTTTAATTTTAAGCGAAAATTAAGTATAACATTTTAGGAAAAAGAAACACTGTAATATTTAAAAGAATAAGAAGAAATTAGTCTTATTTTGAAAGGAAAATATAGAAAAAACTCTTTCTATAGAAAAAGTCTTTATACTAACCAGAATCCGGTGACATATACGCGGTCTCACCGGAAACATTACTTATTACTTCGCATAACTTGAAGAATATCTACTTTTAATAATGAACACTTCAGAAATACACCAGTAAAAACATTTATTATTTGAGATTAAAACTCGAATTAAATTATAAATATTAGTTACCTATGTTGTTATAGCTTTTATAGGCCTGTTTAACGACTTAATAAGTTACCTAGCGAAAAAATCTGTGCGCGTACCTACCACTATTGTTACAGGTTAATTCGTTAAAGAAATATGTTACACAAGTTAAAAACGCTAAAATTTTAATGGTATTACTTGTGCATTATTGGCCTTATAATGTAATTTGTTGGAATTATATCTTCTTTAAATATAATTAGACTTTTTAACGACTTTTAAGTTACCTAGGAAAAAATCTGTGCACGTACCTACCAGTATTGTTACAGGTTAATTCGTGAAACAAATGTGTTACATATTATTCGTGGTATTAGTGGTATTATATTGGAATCAGCTTGGCATTAGTGGGGCATTATATGAGAAATTTTGGTATTTAATTTGTATTTTTGGCATTACTTTGGCATTAGTATACAGACATTTGTCAGCGGTTTACTCCTTGTAGATAATCAAAAAGTTTTTTGATAAAATTTGCTTTTTATGTCAGATCATTTCTATGAAAAATTACATTAGATTTTTATTAAAGACGCTGGGTAATTAAAACATTGACTAATAAAGCTTGTCCACTTTAAATAAGGGGTCACGAAATATCCTCCTTGGAGTGTTTGGGTTAAGGGGTGTATAATAAATTAATCGTTGTTTTATAATAAAAACCATAAAACATTTATTTGTGAGTAAAATAATGCAATGGTTGGATATCTCTCCTTTATAATTAGGTGACTAAAAATACACTAAAATAATTAGAAAAAAAATCTTGTACTTATTTAGTAATTACGTCAATATTAATTAATTGACTTTCTAGTCTATTTTATTTTATGTACAAATATATTATTAAATTTTAAGCATTAAGTAATAAAACACTTTGTGCCCTCTTATATCGTAAGAGGTTACGAAATATACTCCTGGTTACACCCCTTACAGAAAACAGTGTAAGGGGTGTAAATAAATTGTATAATCACTGTTTTTTATAATAAAAACTATAAAACATTTCTTATTTGTGAGATTAAAAAAACAAAACAATGCATTGGTTAAAATAAGTACATTCAATACATATGTATGTGTTATAACATAATATAGCCATTACTATTATACTATTATTATTAAAATAATATGTGTGTAACATATTTCTTTAACGAATTAACCTGTAACAGACATTTATATGCCCAGTATATTTTTGTTTAACAAACCAATCAGGAAAAATCCAAAACCTACCGTTATAGGAGGTATAAGATGATTAAACTTATATAATGACAACTACTTATCGGATAACAAATTAATTACTACTGTCAGCTAGTTCAGCTACTGTCTAGGTAGAATATACCTAGAGTACCTACACCTACCTATGATGTAGGTAGATTAAAGCTTATTTTGACGTTACCTCTCACTTCGGTGTCACAAGCTGAATTTTTCAGGGATGGAAGTACAGTAGGTACATGATATGGGGACCCTTATTCCGAAAGTAGTACAAATTAAGTAGACCGGGTAAAAGGGCACTATCATCAAAAATCGATATATTAATACCACCGTATAGAGAAAACAAATACTTTTTTATAATTATTTACGAAAAAACATTTCCATTAGCGCTTATGACCAAAAAAAACTTTAAACATGAATAATCATTTCAATCATGCGAATTTGGTTTAAAAATAGATTTTTTTTAATATAACTTTCATTTAACGAAAAACGAAGGCCTAAATGAAAAAAGAAACAATTTAAAAGTTTCGCTTATGTCTTGATAAGGTATCAAAGCAAACCCCATATTTTTTGCTTTTAAACTAATAAAGATATATCAATAAACAATTAGCGATGTAATGGTTTTTGCGCGCGCTGGCCGACTGCCGCTGCTGCGCCGAGATTTCCTATACCCTTGTATATATGACGTCATGGTGTGGCAAATGTAGCATTTTAATTCGATTTGGGCTCCCTTATATAGGATAACAGAAACATTTTCAATGTTAAAAGAAGAAATTCCTAAGACCAGTGTTTTAAACAAGGGTTACCCGCAAGAATCATGCATGCTTGGTCTTAGTCGTGGGTAAATCTTTCACTGGTCGGTCTTGGCCTTCTTTTTTGTACAAGACCAGTATCACTCACCAAGACCAGTATCACTCACCACTAAGTGCAAATAACGCACGAAAATCAATAGAATATAAACTATGATTTCTACATGTGCTTGTCAAGTTTTTTAGTATGCTATACAAAAATTAAAGTGTTCTTAAACATTAAAATTTTTCTTCTTGAAAATTTTTTGCGCGCGCTGGGAGAAAAAAATTAAGACTGTGACACATGAGCTAGCGTCACGACACGCGATTCGTCACGAAATGTGGTAATGGTCCAAAAAGTGGTAAGCCAATGAGGAAGTTGATGAACCCGTGGCTATATTTGTCAACTGACTGCCACTTGTAAATGATTAAGCATAGAGAACTAAAGGAAAGTGTATCAGTAATCGGCACTGAACCAGTGTTCGTCATTTTATTTCATCACAGTTCTTGTCAAATATATTAAGGAATTTTTATATAGCACAATAATAATAAATTAAAATGTATTTCAGAGATTTGATATTATTTGATCGATTTCGCAACATGTATATTTTATAATAGCTGTCAAATTCGTTTCTGCATTACTTTTTGGTACGTGATTGGGATGATGTTGGTTCTATGCAAGTTCTTTAACGTGTATGTTAAGACATCCAAACTTTTAAGATAGATTAGAAGTGTACAAAATTAAGTTTAATTATGCATATTTGATGTTAAATAACCTGAATTGATATTGAACTTGCTGTCTTTAGGCAGCTTCTTTATATCTTACAAGATATAAAGAATATTTTTAGTTTATTTTCGTGTGCCGATTACTAGATCTGATAAAAACGGTGGTATCCTAATAATCGGCACATATGACGGTTACCGGTACATGGAAGTAAACATTATAATTGCGTATAGATTAATTAGTTTTGTTAGTATGTCTAGACCTTATCTTTAATCTTCATTCAACAGTACATCAACGGCAACATTATTTGGAGCTGCCTTGCTTTGGGCTGCAGAAAGAACAGGGCAGTTCCTCGAACTGCCTATTTTAGCTAACGAAATTTGTTAAAATGGAGCTGCCTAGTTATTGCAGCTTAGGCCCCCCAGATGACCAGTGCGTGTCATATAAAATTGGTTTTAACCTCACATGAATCTTATCTTATAGTGACCTAAGCCCCCCTAAAAAGACTTGAGCCCCTCTAAAAGTATATGTCTAGTTGCGCCCCTGCAGCTACCCATGTTTTTTTTATCATTTCTTCGTTGACATACTAAGGGCTGGCAAAGGTTAGTCTTGGGTCGAGATTTCCGTATGTAAGAAGAGTACAATGCGTTTATAATGTACTGAACAAAGAGAAGACAGTAAACACGTTGCCAAACGTATGAAATAAACCGAGAAATTGTGCACATCGCTAAGAGACGTGGAAGCAGATTTGTCGCAGTTGACCGGTCGACCCAATCAATATATCTGTCAGTACTTGAAGTTCTAGGGAAAAAAAGTACGTCATGCGTTCAGCTTCACGATGTAATTACGTCTCGTGATACTTGATTTGTTTATTTATTAACGAATCGTTGTAATTTTCCCAATAGCTTGAATTTTTTTAAGTGCAAGCTAGAAACACTTGCATTTTTGGTAAAAATAAGTGGAACTGAGTGGGTGTTCGATATTGGTCGCGCTATTAGAACTCTGAATTCAAAAATCGATATCTCGAAATCTATTAGAAATAATAGATTGTAGTTTTTTCAAGAACTGTGTTAATATTTCTGCTGTATTTTCTTTGTAGACAGTATGTGAAAATCTTTATCAATAAAAAAATTACACGATTACTGAAAATTGCTATGCTCTAAAAGTAAACGGTTGGATTGTTTACAATTTTTGAATGGAAAAAACAACCTTATCGAATTTTTCTTATGTAAACATATTGTAAAATATCCGATCTTGAAAATAAAAAAAAATTTCAATATCTAAAGTGGTTCTTGAGGCCTGTTATGTGTTAAAAAGTTGAGTTTTAAATTATTGCGATTACTGACGTAACGAGAAAACGTCATAAAAAAATGACACCCTAACGATATCCTTATAATTCCATTTCAGATGCTCAGAAACATGTCTAATGATTTTAGCCAGTTATCTCTTGAAAAAAGAGCCTTTTAAAAATAAGCGGTTTGCGATCGTAATTTTACTTTACTTGATAGGGAAAGGCGTATTGGTAACGTCGCAACATCACTCCGTCGCGCGTCGCGTCAGTCGGTCGCATTTCTCTCACTCCGACTTAATAAGATCCCTCACGATTTACTTCCACACATGTAAATGCCGACCCAAAATTAACAGTTGCCAGCACGGTATATCATCTCTTTCGTTTCTTGTATTAATTATTCAGTTCTCTCTCTTCTACAGGTAACAGATTCGGAATCGGAGTTATAGTTACTCTTCAGAGAAAAATCATTGTCTCGATGATCTTCATATCACATAAGTATCTTTAACTTCATTGTAGCACTCGGTTAATGTTTCCTCAAAATTAGCTTCCCGGAATGAACATTTTGAACTAACCAAATGCTACTTATGAAACATTCTTGGCGTGGTGGGGCTACACAGACCCCCAAGCAACCAAACCACGCTGCACCTGGTGGGAACAATACTTGATAAAAACAAGTGCGCGTTTAACAGTTGCATATGGTACCCATTTCAACCAAACCAAACTAACTTAAAGGTAAGTAGCGCGGCGCCTAAATGCTAAACGCAAACTTTTTACGTAAGTTTAAATAGTGCTTGGGGTCCGCCTGTTGAGGGTTAAAAATATTTATAGCGATAATTGGGGCTACAGAAACTCAGAAATACGACCTAGAATAATGAATTCGATATATCTGCTTACAAATGAAATTATTACCAAAATCGATATACCATACAATTTGGATATATCACCATACGTATTATGAACTTTTCTTAATGTGACGAGCACTGGTACATTTACCTTAATACTATCTTTTAAAACCTATATCGCTTTGGCATCACAGAATAAAATTCCAAAGCATCATATTATTTTACTAAGAGCTTCTTAGGCAAGCTGTATTACAAAAAAATATAAATAGCAAACAATCATCAGAAGTTTTTTAGAAGTGCATCAAAAAAAGATCAGTCCAAAACCAATGTGGTATAGCTGGTTACGGTGGTGTGCAATTTTTTCTGTACAAAAATTAGAGGTTTTCTTTTAATTATTATTATTTTTACAACAAAAACAGTTAGTTTGATGTTAGTTTCGACCGATTCACTAATCGGAACGATTCGGTTATTAGCTATTAGCCAATCGGAATAGATTGTTACAATTTGTTGTCCAGATTCACTGTATACATATACAGATCTGACACAGTTGGATATAGACTTGGCACGCGCGATCTAAATCCTTTTATTAAATTCACTTTTGATTTACAAAGGCAATTATAAAGATGCCGGGAACAAGAATACGAGCAAGAATTATTAAGACACAAAGTAAGGTAAAAAATGGCCGGCGAACAGGTCACGCAAGGAACATACCATCATTCCCCTTCGAGTCTAAAATAACAGTCTTTCTGCCGCGATGGTAATGCTCCGTCGATAAGTTCACAGAAGTAATTAGAATATAATTGGAAACATTTATATGTGATGATGATAGTATCTGAACGAATGGATGGAAGGAAATTATATTTTTTCAAACCCTTTTTTAATGCGAATCCGAGAAATAATAACGTACTTATATGAAGTTTTCAGTGTACTCTTGTATTATTATATATTTTTTTGAATAATAATGTTGTAATTGTAGGATTATTATAAGCCGGCAACATATGGGAATGTCTTCATTACAGCGTAATATTATAATACTGCACTATCGGCTCTTGCAAATTTGTTAAACCTCATATTATTCAATGAAATTTTCTCAAACCATTTAATTACTTTATTAAACCTAATTCATTATTCAGTAAGTATTTTAAATATGTAGTTCTTTTTTTAATTCTTGTTCTTAAGTGTACAATTCAAGTTACAACTTTTAATGTTTTCTAGGTATAAAGAGCATTGATTATTGAAATTATAGTTATTATTGATATAAACAAAAGATGTTATCGTGGGGGCTATAATAAAAAAAAAGAATGAAATTATTGGGCAAACCTACAGTAAGACTTACCGTAGGTTTAGCCAATAATTTCATTCTTCTTTTTTATTATTGATAAGAAGTCGTGTTTTTTTGAAGGAAAACAAGTCAAGAAGCTATTTTATGTATAGGAACATGAGGTATATTTGGAATCAGCGCACAATTTCCTATAAAATGGATCATAAAATCACAATGTCGCGAAAAAATCCTATTCAGGCCCACTGTGCGTCGTATCCAATTTTGCAGGGTGAGACCATGTGCATCGTCGCTCACATAGCCTATACCTACCAAAATCGGACGACATCAACTTTTGACGTTTACTAACTATCACAGTGACACGTGTCATACACGGTGAAGTTGACCTTAGTCCAATATATCGATAAACCAAATTTCATTTAAATCGGACGATTTTTTCGCCAAAGATGATGGTGTTTCATAGTGCACGAAACGTTGTCAAAATAACATGAAAAGTTGGGGCTCTTTGAGTCCCCTCCACATTCCCAGTTTCATCCCCCTACCTAACATAGGGCTCGAGTTACGCCGCTCCAAAGACCCATCTCAAGGTCCTCATTGGCTTACCACTTTTTAGATCGTTACCACTAGCTCGTGTAACGTGTGTCATGTCGTGACTCTAGCTCGTGTGTCGCGGATCTCTCGTTTGGATCTTAATCTCCAAAACAACAAAGTGAAAGCCGCCATGTTGTTAAATAAGAAAATGTTTCGTTCCTAAAACAGCAATTCCTGTTCAATTCAATTCAAGTTGTTTGCGTTTAACTTTTTTGCCTTGGGTAACGAGTTACAGGTCGGTTAAAGTGTTTCAATAATTATGATCTTCAAACATCCTCCACACTTAAATACTTTTGTTTTGTTTTCCTTCATTGCCATCTGACATATGTCTCTAACTAAATCATAAAAATAATATTTTTCCTATAATTATCCCAATTTAGGATAAAACGCGACTTAGACGCCACATTAGTTTTGTATTTCTGTGAATTAGGATTTTAAACAACGTTGCAGTTTGTACTAAATTAGGCTTCTAGCCAACGTCGGTATCCAACGTCGTTTCGACCCCAAAATTATTCTCCAAACTAGTGTAGACTAGGGTTGGCACGAGGTTGTGCCGACGTTGCGCCCCGACGTTTGGTCGCGTGACACAACGTTGTCCCGACGTCCAAATGCTGCTTGGGTATTTAAATTAAAATAAAATATTAAAAAATACAATTCATTCAATAACTTTAACATTCCTTCGTTATATTTAACTCACAAAACTCAGAAAATACTGTCCAACACATTACACCAATCTTCTCCCCTGTTTAAGTAAGCGCTCTAACAAGCTTTTCGAACGAGGTAGTCGAGGTACTGCTTCGATTAAAGCTCGAATCAAACTCCAAGTTGGTTCTGTTCGTTGCCATTACGTACTTGTTCGAAACAAATAACTATTATCGCAGAGGAATAAATCTTCCGGTCAGTTACGATTTATTTATAGTAAATCTTGAATCATCCATTCGCCGACAAGGTGACGCCATTTTCTATAAAAGGGCCCCCGAGGAGACAGAAAAAGAGCGAGGAGAAAAAAATGAAAATGAATAAAAAAATTCTTGGGTTTAACAACCTTTCGAGAATCGCTCCTGCAATAATACTGGAAATTTATGAATTCTAAAGTTCTCTTAAGTACTATTAAAAAAGTTGCCTTTTTAATTTCAATTGGCGGTGTTTGGTGAGTTCTCAAGGAAGAGTTTATCCTCTGTGCTTTTTAGCACCGCCACTCAATTTCAAAATGATTAAGTGTTATTGGACAAAGTAGTCATAAAAATATGAAAACTAATATTAAGGCATCACAATAGTTTGTAGTAAAGTATAAGGTGTTATTCAAATATAATTTGTATCAATTAATGAGATGAAAAGCAGATTCTTGACTCTGTAATCTATATATCTGTAATCTATAGTATCCTTATACAGGGTGAGTTTCCTACGATGTTCTCTATGTGTATCTCGGAAACTACTGGAGATAGAGAGTCGGTTAAATGGGGAAAGAATTGCAGTTTTGTGGGGTCATAAATATGCACCTTTCAGATTTTCGAGAAAGTTCATGACTTACTAGATATTTCGAAAAAAAACAAATTTCGGCTATTTTAAAAATTGTCCTTAATTCCATTATAAGCTATTTTAGACAAAAAGTTTTCAGATAAAAGTTGTAGATAATCACATCCTTGATGAGACTGTGTCCTCCGTTTTGTTCTAAAGCCTGTCATTTTTGACATATGATACAAACATATGATTTTTTAAATGGAAACCATAGTTGGCCATGGCTTCATAAAAAGCGCCATTTTTTAAGCTTTTTAGCGATATAAGCTATAATATGTTTTCTTCAAAAAATTACTGAGTTATAGCCAATTTTTATAATTTTTAAACAATTTCACTTAGTTAGCCATGGAAACAAGTTTAGTCGTCTTTGCTCTCATAAATGTAAAGCTGTCATATCCAAATTTTGTAAATTAAAATAAATAAAAATTGTAAATATGAATTTTTCAAATGAAGAAAAGCCTGTAGGATTATTGGTTCAACTTTTCTTGACCATGCATTTTCGAGGATACGTTGACCGGTGAATGTTACGTTTTTTAGAGAACGGTTTTCAAGATATGTTAGAAAAGAAATTTAGTTATAGCCAGTTCTTATCTTTCTTGACTAATTTCACTTAGATTGCATGGTATTCTTATACTGTGATGATTTATAACTTGTAAAAAGTTAGAATATATTATTAAACGGTTCTTTACAATTTACATTACACAAACTAAAACTTACAAAAATAATATCACTACATACACTGTCAGTTATTTTAGAAAATATTCAAAAAATCCGCCATTGTTTTGAGTTGCATCTTTTTAAAACTGAATTACTACCTCTTCTCACAGAAGGACCGGTCGACTTAATTGACTGTTTATGTTGATTAATAATAATTGCTCAAAAATACTAAAAAACTGAATTTTGTGTGTGTATTAGACAGTGTGGTAAAAAGTAACGCTTTATAAATTTTATTTCATTTTTTGACGAATGCTGATTTATAAAAACAGAGACGTTTATTTTCATAATTTATTATTATATTGATTTCTGAGCCAAATCCACATTTATTTAGAATACTATTCTAATCCACATATATTAGAATATTATTAATTAAAACAATTTAAAAGTATGTAATTAACTAATTTTTGGTCGGAAATAATGGTGGTATATTTAATTCGTATACTCTTTTATAAAGATTTAAATGGTTTTTTTGGTATACCAATAGGCTTGCAATATTTACCACTTGTACATTTTCTGCATATATGTTAAAAAAATCTGAAATGTCAATATTCCATGGGTATAGTGATAAATGAGGTCTAAATTATAAGAAAATGCATTTTCTACGAAAAGTTGCAGAAATAGGTAAAAAATGGTATAATAAAATTTGATAGACAATTAAATTGTGCATATATTCACGTAAAATATACAGGGTGTTCCATTTAACTTGAAAACACGTTATTGCCGTTTAAAGCTAGTAATTATTTAATATAAATTTTGGACACTCTGTATAAGGTAGTATAAAATTTTTATTATTGCAACACAATATCTGATCAATAAATAATTTTCAGTAAATATTTAGTATTAAAAACTTTCATACCCTTAAATGAAACAAAAAAATGTTTGTGTCATATGTCAAAATTGACAGGCTTTAGAAAGAAAAGGAGGACACAATGTCATAAAGGATAATAATTATCTACAACTTATTCTGAAAACTTATTGTCTAAAATAGCTTATAATGGAATTAGGGACAATTTAAAAAATACAAATTTGTTTTTTTCAGGAAATATCTAGTAAGTCATGAACTTTTTCAAAAATCTGAAAGGCGCATATTTATGACCCCACAAAACTGCAATTCTTTCCCCATTTAACCGACTCTCTATCTCCAGTAGTTTCCGAGATACCCATAGAGAACATCGTAGGAAACTCACCCTGTGTATACTTATGTATAGTATAATAAAAATGCGTTTTATGATCAAGCGCACTTTGTCTTTAACAATCAAAACAATTATAATTTCCCATAAGAATTTTTATTAGTCATCATACCACTTGACCACAAATTCACCACAAATCTTTTTCGTCACATTTTATTGTGAGATTTTAGAAATAATATGGACTAAGTATCATTTAAAAATAGAAGTACATATTTGTCAAAACAGAGACAAAAGTTGTTTTATGTTGTGATATATAATACAGGGTGTCCAAAAAATAGTGTATCTAACATTGGTGGTGATTCTACACAGAAAAATAAAACAAAAAGTTCCTATGAATATATGCCCGGAAATGCTTCCCAAAGAAGTTACAGCCCTCGAAAGGTTAAATAAAAATAATATATTTTGTTTATTTTTAAGAACATTGGTAAACAGTTTTTACCCGGTGCCGAATATTCTAAGGTTGGCTAAATGAATTTAAAAATCGCGTCCTCGATTCAGAGGCGGATCGTGAATTTGTGGGGCCCTGGGCTGAAACTACTTAGGGGCCTACCGAAGTACTCAATTATAGCCAGGTCAAAAAACATTGTAGTGACCCGCCATATTGGCAGCGTTGTCATAAGATTGCCCCCTCAGTAGTAATCCATTTGTTTCTATAAAGTCTTGTAGAATATTAAATAAATGTAAGGCAGTATGACTACTAATTTTAATGAAGGCTACACATCCTTCATATACTTTTCCCCGAAAACAGTATCGTAATACAATAGCAAGTTGTGAGACAGATCATTGTGAGACAGATCTGGTGTAGAATCCATCACAGTTGAATAATATTTTGTGTCTTTGTGTGTTTTTGATAAGTACGATATTATCGGTTTTAGTGGCAGCTCCCGATATTCAATATGTTCACGAATGAATGGATCGAACTCTGCCAATAGCTCCAGATTCCTCATAAAATTACCATTATGTGGAGAACCAAATACTTCCTCGGAACCTCTAAATGCTAAGCCTCTTATACTCAAAAATTTTACCACTACAATTACCCGTTTTTGGACATTCTGATAATAATATATTTCTTTTCTTAATTACTCCTGAAGCTGCTTGCCTAAAGCAGATTTATTTTCTTTTCGTGTCAACCACACTAACATTGGTTTCTTATGTTCATTAGAATTTTCGTGGGTTTCTAAACAAGTTCCTATGTGTTTCCAATCAGAAATTCAAAAAAAAAAGTTTGCAAGGCAAACAAAAAACAGCACAAACACTGGTTGAATATGTTAGCCAAGATCTTTCCAGTGATTGACCATTTTTCATTTTTTAGTGAAATGGCTATTTGAAAATGCTCTGTTTTGTTCCTTGTATTCTTTATAGAAGCTGAATATATATATTTTTGGATTTTTATTTTGAAAGTCAGTCATTTTATGTGAGAGGATGTCATTAAATCATTATTTAGCAATTCTGGCCACAAGCCCACGTCAACATATTTCTCAAACTCAAAATTAATAGGTATTCTTTAAATCCGTGTCTCTGTCTCCGTGTTTGTGTTACCATCCTGTCGCTGAACACCAATATTGTTTTCCGTTTGATCAGAGGGTTGCTGGTAGTCAAAACTTTGCACATTTTCATCATTTGTCTTTTTTTCTTGGTGTTGCGATTTGTTACTCCCTTCAAATAGATTCTCTTCAGATAAGATCCCTTCCTTGGCGCTTGTTGATGAATTTTCAGCGATTGATTTGAAAAAAGTTTCAATTTTTACACATTTTTTTCTTTCTTTTTCTCAATCTAGCTGTAATTTGCGTTTCTCAGCTCCACTTTTATACTTTCGACCAGACATTATTTTAAATTAAGACTTTGATTTTTTTCTGAAAATAAACAATGAACTTGATAGTTTTCTGATAAATAAACAGTGAACGAGATAATCGTTGCATTTGAATACGTAAATACTTTGTAATGAGTACAGTAATTAAAAATTATGGTAGTTTTTCTTAATTTAGATTTTTTTTTAAATTCAAATTATCGCCTATTGTTTTTAGCGGGGTCTGGGGGCCCCTTGTAACCTCGGGGCCCTGGGCTGCAGCCCAAGCAGCCCTTCGGTAGATCCGGCCCTGCCTCGATTACGTAACTAAAAGTTTAATTGGTATCGCTTATATGTAGAATTGCTTCTATCAAAAAATACAAGACTTGTAAGAATCTCAAATTTTCTCAGTTAAAAAGTCTCAGTTTTAAGTATCAGTATTTAAAACTGAGACAAAGAAAATATCTAATTTTAGAAAGCATAAACCTAATGAAAAATGTTATCTTTACAGATTCTAATGTTAATGCTGTGTATAATAAAAATCAATGCAATAAAAAAACTGATTTGAAATCATTGAACTCGTCCTTAGCTAATGTTATTGCAAAAATAATTTTTACTATATCATTATTAGAATTAAATTGCTCACTTTATTCATTAACTTTAAACTCAGCGATTTCTAATTCATTACCTACATCACAGAACATTACGTAATATATTAATTAGTATAACTGTATACCTGTTGTTATATTAATCATTTTTATTAGTTTATTGACTCATTAGTATTAAAAATGTTTTTTTTAGAAAACGATGAATTTATTATAACTGCGCCTAGTGTTGTAAATGTTAGAGCATATAGTTTGTTCTTTAATTTTTGATGAATGTTCCCCGAGAAGGAATCTGAATGAACGAGAAGCTGAAACAAGCAAATGTCGAGAATGTATCATTCATGCAAAAAAAATTCTTAAAAATGTTTTTTTTAGAAAACGATGAATTTATTATAACTGCGCCTAGTGTTGTAAATGTTGGAGAATAGAGTTTGTTTTTTAATTTTTGATGAATGTTCCCCGAGAAGGAACCAGAATAAACGAGAAGCTAAAACAAGCAAATGTCGAGAATTTATCATTCGCGCAAAGAAAATAGGATGGAAAATCAATCAGTTAATTTGTTAAATTTTATCGTTGATTGAAAGAATTGGGAAGTTACGCAACCAAATGGGTGAATTCGTGACGATGCTGATTTGAATTCCTCTTACGTGTCAAGTGCTGTACGGTGGAGACACCAATCAACGCATAACACACTTATTTTCTTTAACTCGTCCAGTAAGTGACAGTGCTGCCATATTAAAATGTGTAATAGGTATATGTAATAACGTTTGGCGAAAATATCTTTGGATGAAAAATTTGCGTTTATATATTGAAAATTTATTCGTGTTAAACATAGAATAAACAACAAAAATAAAAATTTATAGGTACTAAATCTAAATATGTCGTATGATATGAATAGGAGATGGTGATTATTGACATTTACTAATTACTAATATTTTACTTATGAAACAACAGCGATCTTTATTTCCAAGCCTACTCTGACGGCGTTCTTTGTTTAATCGTATAATATTATATTAAATTGTTTAATGATCCGCAAATTTACGGATTAATGAGGAGTTCTGGCAACACTGTCTCCGGCAACCATTCACTCTGTCGACTGAAAGCAGAACTACTGTACAGTATACAGTATTCTTTATCCTCTGTGCTGTAAACGACCATCAGCGCGCAGCGGCGCAGAACTAATAAGGTTGCGCATCTCCTTGTTTCTTCAATCAATGATTTTATTCTGAATTTTGAGAACATTTAGACAAAAAAAATGAGAACTAATAGGTATTAATTACACACGTTATCCTTCTGGGCAAATTTATGTTGCAGACTAACTATCAACACTACATAATGCAATTTGAAAATAAAACGGCAAATCACCACATGAACATTATTGCACAATGATCCCGAACGTTTGGGAATATTCCGTTATAACTATTACAACATTAACTGCACGTTATATGTAAAATTGCAAACATTAAATATTTTTGTAATTGAAAATTCTTCATTAATGTCCATCTTTATAGAGAAAATTACATTACAATTGGTTTAGCAATCAACGTTCACTTAGATTACTGTATATTATAAAAGTATTTGATGATACTATTAGATAGTTTCTAGCAATAATAAATCTCTATAATGTAGAAGCAATTTCTTATGCATTTACTTTAGAATATAGCCAAATTTAAATACTTTGTCCAACGAAATGATACATAGTCCAGTAACACCGTGCTCGGCTAGATTTGGCCGAAAAAAAAGTCCCAAATGGCCAAAAATCACTTTTTTGGAAATATTTGCCTAAATATGCAATTTACAAAATTTTTCTTGGAATAAAAAACAAAGCTTAGGTCATTATCTACAAAAAAAGGTTATGACACTTTTTTTTCGAAAAGTCCCTGAATAACGCTTTAAAACGGCTGTAAAGGGCCAAAGACCGGATTTTTTGCCAATATATTGACCGAAATATGACATAGAGATGATTTTCATGATCAAATGAAAGATTGGGTCCTTAGTAGTGATGGGAAAAACCGATTAATTTCAATAATCGAGTATTCGAGTTTCAAGCGATTGCAATAATCGTGCAATAATCGAGCGATCGCTCGAGCGATGTATCGCTCGAATTTAAAAATACGGTTTTTTCGTCCGTCGCTTGTTGTAAGTACTCGTTAACGCCAAGCGCCAAGCAGTAAGTTGCTTGCGCAGGGCACATATTCTTTTGGTGAAGAATGGCAAGTATCAAGCGACGAGTAGTTCGCTTGATTTAGTTCATTTCAAAGCATTGTCAATGTAGGTCGTAAAGTTTGGTCACTCACGTAACGGATAACGTCGTATAAATTTGCTACCTGCAATGCATGTAGAAAATTCGCTCGGCTTTTTATCGAGTATGTCACATTAAAATCGGATTTCAATTTATTTCATTCTAGGATCGCTTGCGTTCGTCGCTCGTTCATAATCGAGCGATAATTGAGTCGGTTATTTCAATAATCGAGTACTCGAGCGAATTTTCGCTCGAGTTATCCCACCACTAGTCCTTAGCTAAAAAATGATCCTGACACTTTTTTTCGTAAAGTTGTTCGTAAAGAAAAACCAATTGGACTATTCGTAAAGATACAATTTTCTTTTGTTTCGACACTTTCCGGAAATCCCAAAAAAGCAGTTGTCACTCACCAATAGTTGTTTTTTTTTTATCAAAATTTGATTGAACAAATACTTTGTGACTTCCTTATAGAGACTCTAAGAACAAAACTGTTAGAAAAAATCTTGACAAATAAGTTATTATTAGTAAAAATATGAATAAGTTTTTAAAAATCTGAACATTTTTGGGCTAAGGAATGTTTGTCCAGTTTTTTTATTATCATAAAATATGAAAAAATTCAAACAAGTTCCAAAATTTGATAGCTGTTGATTCTACCTTTTAAACGAACTTTGAAACATCAAAAAATATTCAATTTTAGGCGAGATGTTAAACAAGCTATCCTATGGATCAATGATACACTTATGAAATCTACCTTTGGAGCATTAAGACTTGGAGATAAAGTTGAGGGATCTTCAAGGATCTCGAAAACTACTAATTCTACGTAAAAAAATGATAAGGATCATTTTTGTAGGTAATTAGAAAGAAAATTCTGATTTCATTCTGATAGAAAATGAGTCAATAGCCTCTTAACAAACTATGTGTTTATTGCTTGTGGAATATGGTTTTAATGACGCTCATACTCTGTTAGAATACAAATTCGATATGGCGGATATTTTTATTTGGAGTGATTGACATGACAATCGAAGACTAGTTTTTAGCGACTTCAGTTCGACGCATTGAGAAAATTTATATTATTGTAAGCGTAGATTTTTTTCTCTGTCTAAAGAATACCGTATTAAATTCATCACTTTTTATTGTGACGTTAGTTGGTATTCCGTGGACGCGAATAAAGTGAATGCTAGAGCGACTTTTTCTGTTTCCTTTTGAAGCGTTATTTAGTACTTAATTCCTCGAACTTATATACTTATACCTTACTTACTTGCGTCTATAATTAAGAAATTAATCGGTTTGTTTATGATAAATAGGTTTATCTAATTTTCAAACATTTCCAAATAATATTGTGTATAACTGTCTAAAGTAAGCAAGTTTAAGTTACGTTTAACATTAGCTTTGTGTTTTTGCACTTTGTTGTTGAATATCTTCGAGTAAGTTAATTTCCGACGTGGCCATGTCGATTGCTTGATTCCAGAAAAGTTTAGGTCACTGCAACACTTGCCAGTGCCTTGTCTTTGCCAGTTGTTTTTCTTGTATTTCTTATAAAATGTTACCCTTCACTCTTCATTTTTTCTGGTATTCTCGCGTTCCTAATTCTGTCTAAACGGACTGATCTTCGCCAGAAGTCCATTTCGGTCGAGTGTTACATATTTTAGTGCTAAAAATGTCAACAGCTTCAACAAGGAGGTGCATATAGTACTTTCTTTTCTCTTGATAGCAAAGATGTGTTGGCTATTACCGATAAAAAATTGTGTCTTGATATTTTGTCGATTTCGATCTTCTTCAAGAGATAATAGAGGTGTACAGTTCGTGAATGAACTAGAACCAGTGAACTATTCCGGGCTCGGAACGAAATTAACTAGTTCCCGGTCTATTTCGTCAGGACCTATTCCGAGGACCGAGATCTGTGATCCAGATATAATAATATGCGACGGCGACGGATCGCCTAGCGCGATCGTATAGCCCGATGCTAGACGGGAGTGGGAAGTGCCAGTCGTATCTTACCGGTCCCGGACCGAAGGGACTGAGAGGAACTAGAGGAACTAATTAAAATACTAGTTTACGGGAATCTATTCAGTTCGCAGATTCGATATATAATACAAGGCGACGACGACGGATCCGGCCTTGTCTACGGTCACGGCCGGCGTAATTACCACAGAAAATTGTCGTGAATACTGTTTTTAATTTTTACTTTGTTCTTTGAATATTTTATTTTTTTTCACTTTAGGTCTCTAAAATTAAAAAATATCTTATATCTTTAAAACGAAATAGATATTTTGACTTTTTAGACAAAAACAAAAATCTTGAAGTGAAAAAAGCTTGAAGAAAACTTCACTTTCATGTTTATCATTTAGCTTCATCTATATGTGCCAGTATTAAGTATTATATTATTTGCTCCAAATGGTTTGGTTTGGTTTGGTAAATTTATTATTAAATTTTATTATAATTTATAACACTGATGATCAGTACTGCCTATTGAAAATTAAAAAAAAAATATGGTATTTAAAATAATTACAAAAGACCTATTTTTTTAAAAGTTTTAACATACTATAATTAACTTTAGAACTAATTCCGCACCCATGTTTATAAGACTTTTTTTTCATATTTTTTGATGAGGAATCAATGAGTACTTTTTTTATTTTACATTTCGTGACAGTTAAAAAATATAAAGGTTACTATTGTTAGACTTGGACTAAGGCAAATTAATAACATTGCGTTTATCTCATCTTGGATTCAATCACTAACTTTTACCACTTTTACCCTCAAAATTTAATTCAAAACGCTAAAAGCACTTATAATAGTGGCGCATCTAGAGATTAAGTCTGGGAGGGGTAGTTGTAATATTTAAATAAAGTACTAAATATAAATTAAATTTTTGCTAAAACTTAGTATGAAGTGTGAAATAAAATATACTTGGATTGGTTTAGATTGGTATTATTAACTACTATTGTAACCATTTTATTTTATAGCACAATATACATATAAATTCTTATTTATAAATTTCTTCCTGGAAAGGGTAATTACCCACATTACCCCTCCCGTATATGCGCCACTGATTAAGCATGAAAATTATTATATATCGAAAAAAAATGAAGACTTTAACCCCCTGTAGCTGCGAAATAAAGCAGAATCGGACATATGATGATATAAAAAATAAATCTTATATTTACGAGAGGAATCTCCCCACGTGAGATGGTACCTGTTTTTTGAAACACCCTGTATTGTTTATTTATTTATTTAATTGTAATGTTCTAATATACGGGGTGAGTCTTAAATAAGTGCACATATTTTCAGGGCTGGTAGATATCGATAAAAGAAACATATTTTCTCTTTGCCGTTTTTCAAATAAGCCCAAAATAACAGAGTAGGTAATTTTATTTGAACATTTCCAAAAAAACTTAATTTTTGCTTAAATTTTGAGAACCACTGGATCTATTCTGGGTTTTCTTTCTTGTAAATTTAAGAAAAAAAAAATTATAATCGTGCTTCTGGGGTCGAAATATATTACCCATAAAAATATTTGCACTTATTTAAGACTCACCCTGTATAAGGCTTAACTACTATCTTCATAATAATAAAAATGCTAAATGTATCGGATCAAACTATTTCTGTTATTGTTAGCGAGTATAATATTGAGCTAATTATTGCACGTGAGGAAAAATGATAACATATACAGAAATAGTAACAGAGGAAGTTATAGAAAAACTAATGAGTGATGCAGGAAAAGGTTTATAATTTATTACAGCACACTTTTTTCGTTCTTAGAAACCGAATACAATAGGTTGATTTTTATCTATTCATTGTATGGTATGGAAAGTAATAACTAAAATTAGCTATGTTTACAAAAAAATAATATATGTTGTTGCAAAAGCTTGCGTAAAGTGAAAATATAATACAGTTATTGTTAGTACAAAGGTAACATAACGAAAACCTTGAAAAATAATTATTTCAAACAATGTTATTTTTTTAAATATCGGAATAATCGACACATGAATTATGATTTTCGGTGGTTCGTCGGTGGTAAAAAATACATAGTATATTAAGAGTGTGAGATTTCAACCGACCACATCTAAAAATGTACAGAAAATACAATCTACGTGTGAATAAAAATGACAGAAACAAGTGACAGACTATATTCAGTTTTCAAATGCATAAGGCAAACGATGATCATTACTTAGTTTTAAATGTATATGCCACCAATGATATCCACCATCTTTAAAATATTTTAAAAAAATTGTAAAAATAAATTTATATTGTGTGTCGTAGCCAGGGAATTACACTAATTACGATGCCGGATGGGACTACCCTGTCGGACAGTGAGTGTGGGGGTCTTGGCTTAAATCCTTTTTTAAGATAGGAAAAGCTACAGCACTACCACGTTACAGCCAGTGTGTGGGGGATCACCTCTCACCCGAGTCATACCCACTAAAACCCATCTGTAGAGTTACCTCTCCAATCTCGGAACTGCCTTTTGGCATTACTTCAAGACTGAAGATTGTTTCGCCATTAATAAAGCTTAAGACACTTTAAGCCACTGGCTTAAATCCTACGATGGTGAGACCAGGTCAAAGGGATGCATGGCTAGATAAAAGACTAGCCTTACTTACTATACTACCCCTTACTTCTACATGCGGAACTCTATACTATAAGTGGACGGTCTAACCCATATGCGGTGGAGCTAGAGGGAAACCTCTTGCAACACTGGGAACAGTTAACAGTGCAAATTCCAAGGGATCACCCCCAAAGAGAACTACAGGAGAGGTAAATAACATTTGCTCGAGACCAGCCTTCATAAGTGGCCACCGTAAGGCTCGAGAGCCTATACACTAGACCCAACAGGCTACGCAAGCTACTGTTTGGTACCTACACAATCACTCCTCGAAAAAAGGGGAGAGTAAAGAAACCAAGAAACTAAAGAGTAAAGAAACCAAGCCTGGCGCATCTCCATTAAAGGGCAAAACTGGGAGCAAGAACCTCTCACCTCTCCTATGGTAAGGAGAGTAAAAACCGAAATGGAAAGCCGTCCAATACAGAGAGACAAGCAGGGACGTATCACCAGTTTTGCCAGAACTCCAACGTAAGGAGTTGGCGAGTCATCAACTCGAGGAAGGAGGGCCATGGTCAGCTTCTCACAATAGAAGACACCTCAAGTCCAAGGAAGCAATAGAGAAAGAGGAATTATCCTCTATTATAGATTCGGGACAACACCGGTATCAAGTGTAAGGAGCAGGCTAAAGTTAAAGAAGTGTAGAAAATGGAGACAGATCCTTCAGTCTCACGGGTACCTCAGCCGGAGACAAGTGTTCTCGACTGTGAAGGGCAGAGAGGACCAAACCCCAACCGTGGAAGGGTGTATACCCTCGGGGGAGATAGATGTCCATTTCTCGGAGGAAGAACATCTGTTGTCATAGGAGGATACACTCTCCCCCTACCCATATATGATGAGTTATAGACTGTATGATGAGTTTTATCTCAAGAAAGGGGGACACAATCTTTAAGGTTGCGGTGATTGGTGATCGGTGATAATCTCCCTCCCACTCATTCTACATTCTACACACCAATTTAAGCACACACCAGATATAGGCAAAGGAAGTCGATATCGTCTTTTGTTGGTGAATCAGATTTGTCTTTTGCTTTATTTCACAAGCTGATATTTCACAGTACTGGTATTCCGAAAAACTCGGATTCTTATATTATTTATCTTCTATTCCAAAATGACAAACTAAACCCAAGTAGTTTGTGACAGTTTGCAAATTATCAAAATAACTGCCGACAAACTGACTTGTTTAGTTTTAACACTAGACATTTGTAAACTTTAAAAATGACTGCATAAAAATGAATACTTATGTTCCCTGATATTAGAGCTACAATAAAAAATAAACTGTGGGCATCAATAATAATTCCCAAACTAACGAAGAAAAATTGTTTTCTACCAAATTCCAAATTAATGGTACGCATAATTTGGAAGTTAGTATTTTATACATTTTATATTTATAAGATACGCACGATGTGTAAAATAAATCAAGCCATAAATAACCCACTCTGTCTTGTTAAATAAATCATACATAATTATTTATCTTTCCACTTGTTGGCGCCATCTTCCAACCTACTCAATTCAAACGATATTAAAAATAAAACTATGCTGTATTCTTTAAATATACTAAGCATATGGTAGGTATTGGAACAAAATTCTGTTTTTAATTTAACATTGTACGGTTATTGCGAATTATGATATTTTCCATTTTTTGTTTAATACTTTAATTTAATATAAACAAACAGAAAAGCAACACCTACAACTTTGCTGGTCTTTAAAACATCTGTTTAATATAATACAGTTGAATTATATTTACTGATTTTAGTTAATTTGGTAAGTATTAAACATTTATGTATCTTGTTTTTTTTAGAATATATTTAGGTATGTATGCTGTTATTGTATACTAATTATGAATAAACTGATATAATCTGACTTCTAGAACTTGGTTCTACCTTTATCACCCATTTTGATAGCAAAATCACGAGCTACAATATAACAATCTATTTGTAGAGGGTGGATAAATTGACGGGATCTACTTAATTATACAGGCTTTGAACCGCCAACCTCAGATATACAATGACTTGCCTATTTAGCGAGTGTCTAAATAATGAGATATCTGACGCGATCGGCTTCTAACTTCTAACAGACAAGAATAAGTAGCATGTCTAGGTAGAATGTATACTTTTACCTTATATGAATAGCTAGACGCTGTTTTAGATGGGTTTCCAAGTTTATAATTCAACTAATGACTCGTAACTTTAGTAGTGAAAGGGAAGGTGAGAATCGTTGTTTTGGCACAGATACTGACATTTTAAAATTGAGAGAATTTGTATGTTTTTGATATCTACTACTTTATTTATTTACTAATTTATAGATTGTTAAATTAGCAACACATTTATGCCACACTAAAAATTGTTAAATTTTAAAATGTTTAATTAAGAAAGTCAAATTCAAGAAATTCTTTGACTATAAATATAAAACTTTCTTCTACATTCTCTACACTAGACAAATCGTAAGTTTTCAGGTATAGTAAAACCAATTTGATTTCTTTATCCCTTGCGTATGCGTACTTTTATTATTCAATATTAGTTATTATTACCCATCAATTCAAGAAAAATTATACATTATTCAAAACACTTTCTGCATTAAGTTTAGTAGTAGGAAACGCTTTCGAATTCGAATTTCAAACGAATTTCTTTCATTAACCAAATAAAAGTAATATTCTACTTAAAAATGATTGTAGGTAGATGTACAGTTCGTTTGCTGAATCTGTGTCTATGAAAGGAATGCGGACAAAAAACATTTAAATAAACAGCAATATATTTTATACGTCGACTTGACGAGTACGTCACCGCAAATCGCTCCGCCCACTCATTTTATTGGCTCCTTGCAAATTTGTCGAATTTTTATTGATGGGACGCGTCGTCTAATTTTTTACGAAAAACATCGAGAGAATATCGTTTCCCCTCTCACGGATACCCCGTAGCCACAGAACGGACAGACGTACTGTAATAAGACTTGCAACGTTGTATGTTAATAAAGATACTGGCAATGAAAGACCAAAATCGCTCTTTTATAATATCCTTTATTTTCTTAAAGCGCGAGAGTAGTAAATCATTTGCAATTGACAATGTCAGTTTTATAAACCTACTCTTAACGGCCCGAAAAAATCATGATGTTTCTTAAAGTTTAATATATTTTGTTCTAGTGGGCCGATTGTGATGATTTTTTAAGTGATTTGTAGCTAAATTATTTGACTTTTTAGTATCTCCTTCTAAATTAAAATTGAAAGTTTCTATCTGTCAATTATACAAGGGAAAACAAAATGTTGATATTTGGGTGAAAGTTTGAAACATCCTGTGGAATATGTTAACAAAGCAACAATTTTAAAAATCATTTTATCATCTAGGTGCGCCTTTTCTCGAGAGTTTGTTTTTTGATTCATCGCAATAGCTTTATTTTTATTCGAGATACTCGCTTTTGAATAAAACATTGACTATTTACAGCAATTTTAGCATTGATTTAGGATCCTCATCACCACGCTTATAAAATAGTGTTTATTGTTTTTGTAATGTCACTGTCATTGAAAAGTCATATTATTATTGTTTATTGAAGTTTACCCTAGCAGAAATGGTCTTAATATGTGAAGTATCGGCTATTGCTGCTTTAATTGATCATGACAGAGATCAAATAATAACTGCCTAACAGACGATAATATAATATGATTTTTGAAAGACAGTGACATTACATAGGTTAGGTTAAGTTAGGTTGCTGGGGTTTGGGATCATATTTGATCACTCATTCGGAGGCCTTGGGCCCATTGGGATACCCCTGTATTGTTTTACCAAACCTTCCTCTCATTCTTTCTTTGCGTTAAAGCACTTCCAGCTCTTTGCAAAGTTCCCGATGTCGCTGATGTTGGCTTCTGCTGCTTCCTCTAGTCCCTCCAAAAAACCTTGCCCCAAAGTTTTAAAGCGTCGGTATTCCAGTGCAGGACAGTGGCACAGCAAGTGCTCTATGGTTTCTTCTTCTTCTCCGCATTCTCTGCAGTAGTCGTCGTCGGAAACTTTCCATCTTACGAGGTTTACCTCTGTGGGACAGTTTCCAGTGACGACACCTACATTTAAGCGTACTAGCTCTTTTTTGTGCTCTAGTAGTTGTTTTGTCTTTTTGCTATCTACCACTGGCCATAGTCTTCGAGCTGTAGCACAGTCCTCACGGTGTTGCCACGTCTCTTGCTGCTTGGCTTTGATGGCAGTTCCTATAGCCTCCTTCAGTGTGTTGATCGTCACAAGTGGTGGGTCATCTGCCACGGCCTCTCCCCTGGCCCCGTCTTTGGCGAGTCTGTCTGCTTCCTAATTGCCCACCACATTGCTGTGGCCTGGCATCCAGCACAGAGTAGCCCCGCCCCGACGCAGCCAGGACAGTGCTTCTCGGCATTCCATCACAGTTTTCGATCTCACTGATTGCATGGTGAGGCTTCTTAAAGCGGCCAAGCAGTCAGAGTATATCACTATATCCCCTATTGATCTACCAGCAATTTTCTCTCGTATACATCTAGCTTTATGGCATATAAATATAAATATATATCTCTGCTTGTAGAATATTACAGCCATCCGATAGCCTCAAAGATCGTCGGATGTCTAGTTACTCTGAGAAGATGCCTACACCTGTGCCCTCTGAATTTGCGGAAGCATCTGTGTAGACTGCTATCTCTAGAGTGTTCATTACTCGGTTCCTTTCCCATTCCCATGAGTTCGGCCCATTTTGAGCTCGGCCCTTTTTGCCCATTCCGTTAACTTCTTCAGAGCAGATTCCATGATGAGTGACATTACATAAATCATAAACACTCTTTTATAGATTTTTTTGACTAGAACAAAAACCAAGGGCATTGTTTTAATGTAAAAAATACGAAAAAAATGTTAGTGTCTTCTTCAAAATCTACTATTTAGAAAAAATAGAGCTAATGAGATGAATAAAAAAGAAACTATTGAGGAAAGATACATCTAGATGATAAAGTGATTTTTAAATTCCTTGCTTTGTTAACGTACCCCACAGGGTGTTGCAAACTTTCACCAAAATATCAACATTTTGTTTCCCCTCGTAATGACAGATGGCAACTTTCATTTATAATTTAGAAAGAGATACTAAAAGGTCAAATAATTTAGCTACAAATTGCTTAAAAAATCAGCAAAATCGGCCCACTAGAACAAAATATATTGAACTTTAAAAATCAAAATTTTTGCTCTATAGCCTAACCAAACCATCCCGGCTTTTAGAAATGGTGATTATTTAAATCTTGCTGTATAATCTGAATCAGCTGCCATTTCGAAGCAACAGGTAAAGATGAGATATTATTCTTTTAGATTCGATATTATTACTGCATATTTTTAGGATAGAGTTTTGGATGCCCCAACTTAACCTGTATTTGTATTTTGCTGGCACGTTGGCGTCCTTTTTCTTTTGTCCTCCAGAATGTTACATGGAAGAAAGGACAGTTTCTTTGTTTATTATTAAGCCCTCGGAAGTAATTCGAGGTACGTTTATTTTGTTTATTAGACCTTGTTTGGTTTTGAACAAGAGTTTCATATTTTTAGGGTCCAAGGTACGGACTATTTACAAGGTACGGGCATTATCCAAGGTCCTAGTAGTATCCAAGGTACGGGTAGTGTTCCCCTGTACCGTTATTTATGGACGGACTGTGTCCAAGGTATGGGCAGGTGTCCCATATCTATGTATTGATTCCAAGGTTCGGGCATTATCCAAGGTCCTGGTAGTGTTCCAAGGTACGGGTAGTGTCCCCATATTGCCACAGTATGGATAGAGCGTAAGCCCCATGCTGCTTCGCTCCTATATCTAAGCCTAGTCAGTAGCTACGGCTGTGTTGATTCATGGTGTCCTCATTCTGGCCCCTTTTGTTGTTTTGGCCAACAGGATCGCCGACAGAGAGTACAGAAATGCAAGCCCACTTCACGCTGCTACTGTTTGAAGCAAGATTACATAAAGAACAGCTAAGTGTAGATTTACGTTCTAGTTTTTATGTTTTAGATTTTCTATATTTTCAGTCTTAAACAGTAACGTACATTTTAAATAATATCGTACAGACTATATTTAGTGGTTAGATTATTAAGAACATTTATGTCGATTTAATAGTTACAATGTGATTTAGATTTTAGGTTTCACTATATTACGCCTTGTAACAGTATTACTTTTTTATAGATATTATTATTGCACTAACATCATATAAAATATATCAAATTAATTAAAGTAATGCTACATTTCATATATTCTCTTAAACGTTACATGTCTTGTATTTTATCATAGTTGTTTTCATAGATGTTTAGTACAATTCTTAACACCACTTTCGTTGACATATAACCACTATAATAATTATTAAAATTGTACAATGCTATTTACCATCACAGTCCATCATGAATAAATATAGTCATTAGTTTTAAGTAATATACCACTGTGTTTTCTTTCTCTGTACATGCCTGGCGCCCAACATATTTTTTTGTTTATTGTTATTAATTAGTTCTTTCCAGTGAAATACCTTATCCACGACTGCTCTCCGATGAAAAGCTGCCGTTCGCAGTGGTAATGTTTATAAAAAAAAAGCTACACTATAAGGATTTTGCATATTAAATGAGATTTTATTACTGTCTTTTTAAGAAACCGAGAATTTTTTTTTGTCTATATGGGGTATAGTGAATCAATTTTGCCCTTTTAATCATTTCATTAGCATGATGTTAAAATAACACGGATTTTGATATTTATTCCCTATTCCAAAATGACAATCAAGGTAGTTTGTGACAATTTGCAAATTATCAAAATACCCTGGAGCGAATGCGGCCATGACTACGGTGTGGAATACAAAATAAACATATTTGTGATAGATCAATCATGTCCCACGCGGTTTAGTCTAATACCTTGATGTTTCGATTAAGACAGACAGTTGTTGACACGAAGTATTTTTAAAAGTTAATGGAAATTAAATAGAGCTTTTTACATCTGGTATTATTTCTTTGAATCGTTTTATATAGTTAATAAGTTAATATAAACATAAGTAATATAGTAGTATATAGTTACATTGTATGTAATAATTTACAATTTTTTTTCATAAAAAAAATGTATTTAATATAATTAACGGTCAGTTAATATAATTAATATAATAAATAATTAAGATAAGTAATTTTTTTACCTTTTTAATTCTTCGTTTTGTTGTTTTATTGTAATTTTTTCTTTCTATATCTGTTTTTGTGCTAATATACTTATTTTATATTACCTATACAGGCCCGGCAATTGATCTCTAGGCATAGGAATTACATGCATTGGAGTGAAACGCCTATAAAAAGTCTATGCTTAAACAGAGATGGACAACAACTTCCCCGTTTCCACTTCCACTACGACTGTCTACTTAGACAAACTCCAATAAGATATCAAATTTTGGAAATTCCGCCACCTCCCATCCACTCATGATACCCATCCCCCTGCCCTTTATTTATCGCCATTATTTTATTTCCCTTCCCGCGCCCCCGCCACTCCCTATTCCGTCTCCCGTCAGTTCATCACAGAGTTGCCATGTCTACCGGTTTCATCTGTAAGCTACCGATCTACCGATTTAAAGAAAAATCTAACGATATGTTCAACTGCGTCTTTAGTTTTTACAATAGAAGCACTTTTAAAAAGCTGACTTATTTGACTAAAAATTAAGCGACTGCCGCGTTGGAATCTGTATAATCTGACTTTATTATTGTTTCATTAAATTTTATTTAGAAATAACACACATACAGGTCATCGTTCTGTCTAGTTGCAAAGTTACAGAGATATTCCTAAAGATCCTTATTACTCCTTATTAGGCGCGGTGTTGGCGACATGCCCGAAGAAGTTGATATCTTTTGAAAAGATTTTGTTTCATTCATCTACTAAAGTTGAATCCATATTTTCCCCAAAAAATGTAAACAAAAACAAAATTTAAAGTTGAAACAACCTAAATTCGGACAAATATTTTAGTGATTTTCCTGTCAAAAAAAAATATTAATATGAAAAAAAGAGTTGAGAGTTGCTACAGCTTTCCCCATTGAAATCAAATTATTTTAGATATCACTGATCAAAAATTTGTACAAAGGTAAAAAGTGACTGCTACACTAATTTGTGACTGCTATCCCTACTTGTTATAGTTTTATATGTTTTTATTAATATATTAATATTATTTAATTCAATATATTTTTTTAATATCAAATAATATACCTAGCTATTTCTAATTCTTGTTATATTTATTATATTTGTATTTTATTTGAGTGATCTATTATTACGACACATAGGACTGCAAATTTTGGACTTAAATATTATATTTTATTTTGTTTCTGTACTTTTGATTTTTGTTGAAGATCTACCGAGAATTTTGTCCTCGTATGGAATTATAATCTAACAAACCAGGAACCCTGTTCGGCTACTCCTTATAAAGTTTTTTCGGCCTAATTCCTTTGTCACCGCCGCAGCCGACCGACGCCGACGGTGTCGTGACGACTGCTAAGAAGATCGTACAGTATTGCCATTTCATAGAATTGCATTTACTATTTTAGAAATGGCTTCAAAGTTTTGCATGTTAATTTTCGTTTTAGAAAGAAGTTATGTGCCTAGAGAAAACATTCTTAAAATTGTTTCGTACTTTATTTAATATTTCATTAAGCAGGCAAGATAATGGGATTAGAAGATTTGGGATTTGGGATAAGCCAACATAATTTCGATTTAATAGAATGGCAACACTGTCCGTCCTGTTTCTATTTTTTCGATTCTATTCTATTAGTAGGCGGTAGCCCCCACACAAGCGTCTTAAAGACCCGCCCGGCGCACGGTGGGGTATTAGCATGAAAAAGGTGATCGAAATTCGAAAAAGCAAATGTGTTTAAGATTTCCCAAAAAAAGATAAATGATAAGTTAAATCATGTCTGCCATGAATGGCGTTGCTATGGGTGTGTTTAGTTGCATTCATTCGTTTCAACGAAACGTCAAAGTTGTTACTTCTCACAGATAAGAGGTAAATGGCTAAATTTTATGTTTAAAATTATAAATTGTTGTTGTTCGTGTGCTCTTTTTACGTTTATATTATTGTTTTGATTGAAAATGGCTCGGCAAGCTGCAGGTATGTATTCTACAAAAACGTATTATTTATTTTGATATTCTCTATAGTAACGATTTTTTTTGCAACTAAAAGTTAAGCGTTAAGAAAATTTGATTAAATTTGTGACATTTTTATTTTACTTAGAGATTTAGTTACGCATTTCGAAGAATTCAGCATATTGTCTATATACGTTTTACTTAGTAAACATTTGGCTTTCATACAGTAGAATAAAATACTGCGACTTTTTGCGACTTTGCTGATAAAATGAGAAAAACATTCTTGGTTTCCTCTAATTTGTCAATCAGTGATATACTAATGCGAGGTGTAAACCGCGATGACATTGTTGTGTACAAAGCGATCGCTTTAGTGCTATTAGCAGTATAGCACAATTTGGCATTAGTAGCGACTTTAGTGGTATCGGTATTGCTCGCGGATCAGTCGTAGCATTAGTAGTATTAGTTGCGATATTACTACTGGCATTAGTGGCATTGACCGTGGAAACACTGGAACAGTGATTTTTCTTTCTTTTTTTTAGAATCGTCGAATTATCCTTTATGTATAATCTGTTCATATTATTTCCTCTTTAATTGAAAATAGCAATAATTTATATAAGGTTTACATAAAAAAAATTTCGATCAACTATCTGTGTCAAATACCCCACTGTGCGGCGCCCCCTCTCGCAGAGGCTCACTCGTCGTATCACTTCTATGATCACTTCCCCTATACGATGGTAGGGAAAAGACACTTTATCCGTCTCTGTTGCACTGCAGTGTATTTTACAGCCTTACCATCTTTTTTTATCGCATTGAAAACCTCCTATTGCTAATGTTCCTTTGCCAGCAGTGTATACGAGTACTATATTATACCGGGTGCGTCTGGAAAGCGACTAAAAAAACGAGATTTGGTATGTTTGTATATGATATAAATTAGGATTGATTGACGTATTCAATTGTTTTTGGTCACTTCTTGTTTCACCGGAAATGACTATTACTTTTGATTTTTAAATGATACCATTGGTATGTTTCTACTTTATTCGATAAAAAATGACGTTCTGAATAGAATGACATATTTATATGTCAACTTTTGACATTTTCACTTAAAAACAAATCGTGTTTTAAATTTCAATCTAGAGTGTCATGAGAGACTGTGTGAAAAATGCTAATTTTTAATCAAGGAGCCTTGAAAAAATAGTTTTGATCTTCTAATGTTTTTCGTGTCTTGTCCTGGCCGGTTAAAAGATGCCTAAATCGTATCTCAATTTTTTCAAATGGAACGAGTGTGGCTAATTAGAAAAAGCATTTTTTTAGGAATAATTTGGTACTATACGTTATGAATCTCCATGTTGCAATTCTAAATAAACCATATGCGAAAATATCAAAAGTTGACATATATATGTCATTTTATTCAGAGTGTCATTTTCTATCGAATAAAGTAACAAAATACCGATTACATACAACAACAAAATACTGTTAACATACCCAATCTCGATTTTTTATCTGAAAAAATTAAAAAGTTATAGGACTGATCCACTTTTGAGACGCACCCGGTATACCGATACTTCCATTAACGATTTACCGAATCGTAAAAGAGTTATAAAAAATTAATATCAAAAAACTAATATTTAAGTTACATTAAAGGAGTTCAGGATACATATATTATCGACAAGTGCACTTAAAATGAAAAATTTAGCGAACATGCATCTTATTTTCGATTATGAATAATTTGGTATAATCTTACTTCTAGCTTTTAGAACTTAGTTCTATCTTTAACATCCGTTTTACTCCCTGTGATAGCAAAACTACGAGCTACAATATAACATTATATTAGTAGAAGGTAGCTCAATTGACGGGACCTACTTATTTATACAGATTTTCGTAACATCTAAAAAATATCTAAAACTCGTAACATCAAAAAATGGGACACCGTGTATATACTCATCAAATTTAAGTTATTGCACGGACATTGTTTCAAATTCCGACCGAAAAACATAAAATATTTCATAAAAAATTTGTCAATATTTTTAATTGTAATTGACCAGTTATATGACTCCTTATTAATTAAATTTTAATTAAATTGATCCTGAAATGTATATTATGATTTTGATTCATTTTGTATATGTAAATAATTTTTTAGAGAAACTGCAAATATAAAAAATATGTATGAAGAAATCCCTTTAATTTTGCTATTAAATTTACTTATTTATTTACACAGCGTATATTTCGGGAACTTACAAAGAGATCAAACAAAAAATTCAAGATTCTTAAATATTCTTACAGGTAACTATAAAGGTCTGTGAAGATACCAGTTGTAAACCTCTTTAATATCTAGAATTCAGAATCGTCGATACCAGATAAATTAATGCACTTAGAAATATATATTTTATGAATGTTAAATGTCCAACTTTTTTTTCGTTGTACAACTTTTCGGGCGTAAAATATATGGACAAGGAAATATTACTTATTTTCTAAATTGCGACGACTTCTTCAAATCAAATTATTTCTTACACTATTCATCGTTCAAAGCACCCCTCCGCTTACACCGATTAAACGAAGTTTTTCACCCCCGTCTGTTTGCCAAATCTAATCTATTATCCCGAAAATGGAGAATCGCTTTATTCATCGCTCTTTCATCGTCTTTCTAACGAGAATATATTTTATCTTGGGGCGGTTTTTAGGAATGAATCACTGCGTCGCGTCCCCTGCCCTTTTCTTCTAATCTACTTTTTAGTTTTTAAGCGTCAAACATCGGTTTAGGTCTCTCTTGGCGTCTTCTTTTCCCCTCCGGGTCACAGCAAATGTACCGGACGTGAAATATGCATGCTTTTAAATTGGCAATTTTCGTTTTAGGTGGGGTAAGTCTTTGAAGTTCCGCTTTCAATATATCTGGAAAGTAATGTGACATTTATACACGGTGTCCCATTAATAACGCACAGAATCCTCAAAAATACTGTAGTACGAACTTTATGGACATTTTTTGAAGAATTATTACAAAATTATCAAATGTAAATGAACAATTAAAAGGTTACACTAGCTCATAAATCTTTCTAAACTGTTAAGACAGAATTGAAAATAAAAGGTTTTGAAATATAAATTCATCTACCAAATAATCAGTAAGAATTGTTGAACAATGTTGCAATAAGATTACTAGCTATTTGCAATTGTAATTTAAGAATTTTCTTAAATTTCTTTAATCTACCTATCTTTTTTGCATATGTAATTAATGGATTGTAAATAATGTATATATAAAGTATATACTTGTCAATTTTCTTAAATTTCTTTAATCTACCTATCTTTTTTGCATATATGTAATTAATGGATTGTAAATAATGTATATATAAAGTATATACTTGTCATGCCAGATCAATCAAAATTTTGTATTAATCAATGTAGAGCATCACAATATTATTAATATAATATTTAATGGCAAAATAAAAAGCATATGATTAAAACTTTAAGTTTAGCTTTAATGACCTGCTGATGATGCTAACATAGTTAGCGAAACGACGTCCAATGCAAAAGTAAAGTGTTTTGGTGTGTGTTTTCATGTACTGTGGTAAATTAGTGTTTTCATTTTGCTGTTGTAACACCAAATGTTCCAACCTTTAACTGTAATAATATCTAATACTATATATCAAATTAATTTGTATACCTATAATGTAAATCATTATTATTATTTATCTGATAAAAATATAATAAGTTCAAATAGTCCGATACTAAAACAGTAAACAAAGTGAAAAGAAATGGTATAACCTTAGAAATTTCTTAAAAGTAATTCACCGATAGCATTTGAAAAAGTACCAATTCCTGACATGTTTCTCTAAAAGGAATTTTGAAATGCTTGAGATAAAATGTCTCGCTCCCAATCTTAGTTACCACAGAAAATGGCAGACCACTCAGGTAAAATTATTCCTGTAATTATTTTCTGTTATAGGTTGGAAAATTTATGCTTTCAGATAAAGAAAATTAATCGATTTACTTCAAAGTGAATTTTTAAAACAATCAAAAGGTTTTTAAAAATATAATATACACTTATTGTTGCGTTGATCTCAATGTAAACTGATTCTGCTCTGCGATTTTGGAGAACATGTCAATTAGCTCCAGTTTCAGTTTTCCACAGATTTATAATTTTCCACAAAAATTATAACTTAAAGAAGCTGTTTTTATTCAGACCAGTAGGTAATATTTTCAGCCAACCAAGCTTTGTTCCACAAACGATTTGTCAATAATGCACTACAGGACCCCTTGTTGCATTGTCAAGCAAGAAAGAAATGCAAGACCCCAAGAAGACTCGCTTGGTCTTGGTCTTACAAGAGGCAATGTGTTGGAGAGAGATGTATATTATACGAATCCCTTTGATTGTGTATGTGTATAAAACAAAAAAGTAACATTTTTTTGAATAAGTGTGATACAAACCAGGTTATAGCAATTTTCACATTTAAACTTTGTTTCGAAAATGAACATTCCATTACATATTTGACAAAATATATTTAGACATTTTTCATCACCCTTATCTCAAAAACTAAGGAAAGTGGCAATACGATAAAAACACCTTAGATGTGCACTAAAAATGGCAACTTTTCTCTAATTTTCCGTTCTTATAGCACTTTTGGTAGATAGTTTGGGAGATAGCAATAGTGGCATCATCTGAATTAGACCCCCTGTATTTTCTTAATAAAAATAATAGTTATACAGAGTGTCACAGGCTGAGCGTGTATTAGAAGTTTCTAGAGAACCACAATATCTAGATCGGAGATTTTTTACACATCATCGTTTCACAATGAGACCAATCGATTAAAAACACTTTCAATATGGCGGCACTTCCGGAAATACCGGAATTTGACAGCAACTTTCTTATTTTAAATGGGTACCCCAATTTTTTATTACATTCTTAAATTCTCTGTAAAATTTTATGAATTTTGATGTTATACACTCTATACAGTACGTCTGTTCGTTCTGTGCCTACGGGGGTATCCGTGAGAGGGGAAACGATATTCTCTCGATGTTTTTCGTAAAAAAATTAGACGACGCGTCCCATCAATAAAAATTCGACAAATTTGCAAGTAGCCAATAAAATGAGTGGGCGGAGCGATTTGCGGTGACGTGCTCGTCAAGTCGACGTATAAAATATATTACCGTTTATTTAAATGTTTTTTGTCCGCATTCTTTTCATAGACACAGATCCAAACGACAAACTGTACCTAATATTAACCGTTTTGAAAAAAAAATATTTAAAATATTTGGAGTAAAAAAACTGCCTGTTAAAAAAAATTGTATACCCTAAACGTCAAATTTAGTGATTACCATAGCCACTGGGACATAAAGAGAAGACATGTGGCTATCTATTTCAAAAATTAAATTGGTCAAATGTCATATAATAATGGCGGTAGCTGTCATGGAATTGAGCGATTAATAAATTATCATAAATCATTTTTTTCAATTAGAAACCCACTTTTTATATTTCATTAGGGAAAAGGTTTCCCAATTTGTTACTTTTTGAGTATACATGTTCATATAAAATTTCTAAAATATATCAAACATAATAAATCTTCTTCTTCTTCTTCTTTTAGAAGGCGTATCGCCTGTTTAGTTCCGGTTTCCTCCTCGTCTAAGCAACTCTTGCGAGGTTGACTGCCAACTGTCTTGCCAACGTTTAGGTGGTCGTCCAGTAGGTCTTCTGCCATGGGGTACGTTGTTGCGAATTATTATGGCCATTCTGTCGGGGCCCATTCTATGACATGCTGGTTCCATTCTCTTCTTTTCTGCCTTATCCATCTGACAACGTCGTTTGTTTGGCACTTTTCTCTTATGTCTACATTTCTCTGTCTGTCCCTCAATGTGTATCCAGTTATCATTCTTAAGGTCTTCATTGCAGTAGTTCGTAGGATTCTTTTTATTACTGATGTTTCAGCTCTGGTTTCCGCACCATATGTCATCACTGATCGTATGCAGGTTTTGTATATTCTTGACTTACATTCTGTACTCAAATGTTTGTTTTTCCAATCTAGATGGAATTTAAGATGTCCTGATATTGCGGCAGCTTTATTGGCTTGTTTCCTTACTTCTTCTTCCAGGAATCCTGAGCTTGTAATTTTGCATCCGAGGTATTCGAATTACATTATCTGATCAATAGTTTTGTTTTTTATTACCAATTTGCACCGTAGAATAGGCTCCTTTGTAATGGTCATGCATTTGGTCTTATTTGTGGAAATTTGCATGTTAAGTTTTTCTGCCTGTCTGTTAAAAGCTTGTAGCATTCTTTGGAGGTCGTCCTCTGACTCTGCAATAAGTACTGCGTCATCGGCATAGCATAATATGTTAACTTTATGCATTCCAATTCGATATCCTAGTCCAGTATTCTTGACGGTTTTTATTACTTGATCCATGATTGTGTTGAATAACAGAGGGCTGAGGCAAATTTTTGAACTCTCGCCTTGGCGAATACCAGTTGTATTTCGAAGATGCTGCGTTAAGGTAAAGTTTGTTCTTATTTGGGTTGTTGTGTTTGTGTTTAAGTCCTTGATAAGTTCTGTGAGTTTTTTTCGAGACATTACTGCTTTCCAAGATGGTGATGATGTCTTTTAGTTGGACTCTATCAAAGGCCTTTGTTAAATCTATAAAACATAGATAGGCTGGAGAGTTATATTCTAAGGATTTTTCAACTAGTTGCCTGAGTATGAATAGTGCATCGGTAGTTGATCGGTTTCTTCGGAATCCTTTGTTGTTCCTCGCTTATTGGCACTATTGAGGAGATTTTGTCCGCAATGATCTTAGTCAGAAGTTTTAGCGAGGTGCTCAGTAATGTTATTCCTCTATAGTTTGCTGGGTCTGTTTTATCTCCCTTTTTAAAAATGGGTATTGTTATACTTTGTTTCCATTCTTCTGTTATTTTCTTATGTTGTAATACAATTATAACCTTTAATGTTTAGTTAGAGCTTACCCTTTTAATGAAAGTGTTTTTTATCCAGCACATACAGGGTGTCCCAGAAATAAGTGCAAATATTTTAACTGGTAGTATAGTTCAACCCCAGAAACACGCCTATAAGGTTTTTTTTTGCGAAAAAAAATGTTGAAAATTTAAAATTTTTCTTGACATTTTCCGGGAAATTTGAAAAAACTTTTTAGTGCCTTGCAGTGTTGTAACCCTCCTATGTTATCCACATTCTACATAGTTCTCACATTTATAAATTCGTAGAAAAATTTCTACTCAAAAATTAAGAATGTTAAATTTTATCAGTGCTCATTATTAATAATTATATAGAAAAAAACACATTAATTATTTTTTAGTACTTTACCCTTTCAATGAAAAACTTAACAAAAACCACCGAAAATTAACTAAAACATTACGTTTATGACGTTTACGAAAATGATTCATCATATTATTCACAACCAGGTCACAAAAAAGAAATTGTTTATCGTAATTTAGAATTCAATATTTGTTTTCTTTCATGTTTCTCTGTTTTATTTGAACCACTGATTTACAAAACACCTTGAAAAGCGCACATTACTTTGAATACCGTCTCTTATCGCCACTTTACGAACTACTTTCAATTTAAGACATGTTTCACTCAACAATTTTAAATACGTATTTTGTTTTTTCGCTAATTTTTCGATATATTTTGACAGCCCGACCGTCGCGTGTTGGCCAAGAGTGCCACGTGTGAACTGGTCCTTTGAGCCGCGCCGTCGTGGCAGGCTTGCGTCAGACGATGATAAGCTTAACGTTGCCGTAGTTACAACAATTTCAAATTCAAAAGAGATTGAAGCAATCAAATTTGTATTAAATTTTAAAAATAAAACAGAGAAACATGAAAGAAACAAACAAAACGAAAAATGAATTGATTATTCGTCGGGCTGTTTTCGATATATTGAATTCTGAATTACGATAAACAATTTAGAAATTTCTTTTTGTGACCTTATCAATAATCAATTCATTTGTGTTTTGTTTGTTTCCTTTCATGTTTTTCTGTTTTATTTTAAAATTTAATAAGAATTTGATTGCTTCTGAGTGTCTTTGAATTTGAAATTGTTGAAACTACGGCAACCTCGCATGACGCAAGCTCGACACGCCGGCGCGACAAAGAAGCACTGGGCAGTTACCAACCAGTGATGCGTGGCTGTCTTGGCCGACGGATGGTTGGGCTCTTGACGGAATTGTCGAAATACATCGAAAAAATAGCGAAAAAGCAAAATACGTATTTAAAATTGTTGAGTGAAACATGTATTTTCTTAGATTGAAAGTAGTTCCTAAAGTGGCGGTAAGAGACAATAATTCTCAACATTTATTCATTCAGAAAGATATTCAAACTAATGTGTAATGTGTGCTTTTCAAGGTGTTTTGTAAATCAGTGGTTCAAATTGTGATGAAGCCTATACGAAAATAATGTGTTAAGTTAAAAATGGGGACTGTTATTTTCGCAGTTTTTATAATAGCACGTACAAGTAAAGCAGCACAATGAAGTGTATTTTAGTTAAGTGTGTATCGAAAAAGAGAACTGTCGCAGTTACATCGATCTGTCATAAGTATCTTTTTTAATGTTGGGTAAGTTTTTTTTAATTTAACTTTTAAACATTTAACTTTTAATTTATTTTATGTAATAATATCACAATCTTAAAAATGTAATGCATCTCTGCAAACTCCTCAGGTGTTGTGATTTTTTATGACTTACTTGTAAACATATACTTTCTTGTCCATATGGCAACACAGTGCGTCGAATTAACTGAAATCCGGGCTTGATCCGGGTAATTGGATGTAGTTGGCAATACCTGCCGGCGGTTCTCAAAATGTTGCGATTATTTTTTAAATTTTCAAAAGTTAAATAACTCAGTTATTTTCAATTTATTTTAAAAATGGTAAAGAGAAAATATGTTTATTTTGACCAGATCTACCACCTCTTAAAATATCTGCACTCATTTCTGGGACACCCTGTATAATGTTAAACAGTTTTGTGTATTCCTCTATGATAGCCGTGCCTGCGTTTTTTATTAGCTCGTTTGGTATTTTATCTTTTATTTATCTTTTATTGTCTCTTCTTCTACTTCTCTTCTACTTGCTTGTAAGTGATTTGTGCATGATCTTCTGTATTATCTCTTTGGCTTGTCTCTTGTGCTTCCATTGGTTCATCTGTTTCTGCGTATAAGTCTCTGAAATATTTTTCCCACGTATCTTCTGCAATTGTTCTTAGTTGTATTGTTTCATTTGTTTCTCGTTTCAAACCCCTCAACATCTTCCAAATACGTTTTTGTGCTCCGTACATATCCGCCTCCATTTCGCTACTAAATCGCTGCCAATATTCTTCTTTAATTTCTCGTACTCTATTATTAGTCCTGTTCCTTATTTCGGTATAGATATTTCGGTTCACTTAAAAACATAATAAATCGTTTTCAAATTTTCATACCTAAAATAAATCGTTTTTAAATTATTTATGATTTAGATTATATCTCGTATTTTTGCTCTTTAGTGATGTCTAATATAGTTGATATTATTAATATACCTATGACCGAAAAAAAAACAGCTAAAAGTTGCCTTGGAAATGATGATCGATAACTTACTGCTTTTTGAACAAAGTAGTGTCACAATATGACATGGCCAGATTTGTTGTTTTATGTCACTTGACATTTAAAGTCATAGGCTACTGGTTAAAATCAAGAAAAATATACGCTTTAAAACTAAATCTTAAATAACTTAAAAACAATTTATTTTAGGTATAGAAACATCTATAGTCAAAAAGTAACGAACTGAAAAGCCTTTTTACTAGTGAAATAAAAAAGTGGGTTTCCATTTGAAGAAAACGATTTACGATAATTTTTTAATCGCTCAATTCTATGACAGCTGCGGTCATTATTATATGACATTCGAACAATTTCATTTTTAAAATAATCACATGACTTCTCTTTATGTCACAATGGCTTTGGTAATCACTAAATTTGACGTTTAGGCTATACACAAGTTTTTTTCGTCCAAAAATTTAAATATTTTTTTTGTCAAAAACGGTTAATGTTAGGTATAGAGTGTTTAATATCAAAATTCATAAAATTTTACAGAGAATTCAGGTATGTAATAAAAAATGGGGCACCTATTTAAAATAAGAAAGTTGCTGTCAACTTCCGGTATCTCCGGAAATGCCGCCATATTGAAAATATTTTTAATCGATAGATCTCGTTGCGAAACAATGATGTGCAAAAAATCTCCGATCTAGATATTGTAGTTCTCTAGAAACTTCTAATGCACGCTCAGCCTGGGACACCCTGTGTGCATATTAAGTAATTTCAAATAAGTCTAGAAATACTAGAACTAGTATATCAAATTATATATGTATTGAGAAACCATTGGAATGTGAAAGGAAGCAAATATATGATATGGAATCCGTTTCACCACAAAGAATACCAATGTGTAACTAAAATAATAATATCAAATTAAAGTTTCGAATTCTTGAGAAAAAAATATCGTGTGCACTATTCTTTTTAATTAAATAAATGAAAAATCGATCATCTTATTCTTTAATAGGAAAAACCTGATTACTATTACGGTTAAAGGCATCAAATGTAATTTATTATAAACAGGAATCGAACTAATAATTCCACACTTCGGTCTACTTCTTGTACGTGAAAATAAAAAAGTAATTTACGTCATAATAATCTCTTTAAATTGATATGTTTAATGATCATCGCCGCTCTTCTATTTTGCGTTTTAAAATTATGAAATTATAGTACAAATACTTCCTGAGATTCGAGTATGCCGTTAGGATTCTGTATACAGTCACACTTTTAATTTACTTTTTTATCCGGCAGACTTCTAAGTAATTAACGTTAACTGAATTATAATAATCAGAAATAACGGTGAAACAGAAATTAATTATTTATGGATGTCAAATTAAAAATGAAAAAACGAGATGAATCGACGGCAGCCAGTTCCTTAGGTGAAGATTAACTGTGAAGTTTGGTGGAAAAACTTGCCGGGATATACAAACAGACTATATTTAAATAATAGATGCTACAATTACAAATCAAGAAAAAAATAATGCTGAAATTTATATCTTATTTCGTAAATCAATTTCTATGATCAAATATACGCCAAATCTTCGATTAGCATATCGAAATGTGCACCATTTAGCTACTAACAAGAAATTTCCAAAAGAATGGAAGCGTGCTAAGCTAGTTCTGTTAAGAAAACATGAAAAAACGATAGAAGATCCATCCTCATACAGACCGGATCTGTTTACCGGATGTCGAAGGTAAACTTCTAGAACTGGTATGATATTAAACCGGCTTAAGAAAGAATTGGCTCGCACCGGGGATCTCTCAGAAAGACAATTTGGCTTTAGGGAACGGAAATAACCAACGGATGCCTTAGTAGAAGTACTCAAAATAGCGGAGGAGGCACATGATTTTTCTGCTGCTCACCGAAGACTATGCGCGGTAATAACTTTGGATGTGAAAAACGCGTTCAACAGCGCGTCATGGCAAGTAATATTAGAGAGTCTTAGACAGAGAAAAATAGACGAGGGCCTAATAGCTTTTCTAGCATCACACCTTAAGGAGAGGAAACTTATTATAGAAGCGGAAGGTGAGACCAAAGAAATACCCTTGAGCAGTGGTGTACCCCAAGATTCCATACTTGGACCCACATTGTGGAATATCTTATATGATAGCCTACTCAGAATGGAAATGCCGGTCGGAATATCTTTAATCGGTTTTGCCGATGATATAGTCATGACAATAGTGGAGAAGGATGAAAAAATTCTCATGACCAAAGCAAATGCCGGCCTTCAAAGAATTTCCAACTGGATGGAAAGTAAATTGCTTAAACTTGCACCACAGAAAACAGAAGCAATAATATTAACAACAAAACGAAAGGTGAAGCCAATATGCTTTTCTATAGAGAGCGTGGATATTATTCCATCAAAAGCTATCAAATACCTAGGAGTATGGTAACCAAAAACCAAACCAAACCTAAATTAAAATTTACGGAACACATAATTCGAACTATACAGAAATCTGGAAAAACATTAACAGCCTTATCTTGCATCATGCCAAACATTGGGGAACCAAGATCCTCCAAAAGAAAATTAGGTAGCGTAATACACTCTCAAATACTCTATACGGCTCCATTCTGGCACACCGTAACGAGTAATAAAAGCAGAACAAAAAAACTCGCGGGGATCCAAAGACTTACTTCCATCAGAATTGCAAGTGCCTACAGAACAATCTCTACAGAGGCAGTAGGAGTAATAGCAGGCGTCCCACCCATAGACCTATTAATAGAGGAAAGGAAGGAAATTTACAATGGAGTACAGAAGCAAATCGCAAGAGGGGACCTACTCGACAAGTGGCAGGAAAGATGGGTGAGAGGAATAAAAGGAAGATAGACATATAATTTGATTCCTGATATTAGGCAATGGATATCCAGGCCATGCGGAGAGACTGATTACTTTGTCACGCAAGCTCTATCGGGACATGGTTGCTTTATGAAGTATCTAACGGAAAGAAAGAAACGGGACTCAGATAGATGCAACTACTGTGGAAATATTAATGACGCAGAACATACACTGTTTAGATGTACGAGATGGGACAACATTCGTAATGATTATAAAACTCATAACGGATCAGTTTTCAATGCGGAAAATATGATGAAATATCTCACTGGGACAGAGGAAATGTGGAAACTAACTGCTAGGATACTAAGACAAATATTAGAGGAAAAGGAAAATGATATAAGAAGACAGTAAACAGACAGCTATCATGGCGAAGTAATGCGGAAGCGGTTTCCACCATGATCAGCGTTAGGGAAGTGTGTTTTTTTTTAGCAGGTAAGAATCCGGCACTACCCGGCACTAAGGACAGTAGTTGACTGTTATTAGTGCTGGGTGTCTTATGCAAGATTTTCTTTCCCACAAAAAAAATATCGAAATGTGCAATATTTTGTGTATTTAATACTCAAATATTCCTTGGAACTTAGAATGTTCCTATTTGTTATCTGTTATACGGAAATATTAAAAAGGTAAAATTCTAACAGAAAAGTAATATGTCATCATTTATTGCTAATTAACAAAGATTTTAAGAATTATAATCGGATTAAATATTAGAAGATTTAAACAATGATTAATGATGAATAAAAAACAAATTAATATACAGGGTGTTTCAAAAAACATGTGCCATCTCTCGTGGGGAGATCACCCTAATTCACTTAAAAATAACATTTATTTTTACATGAACATAGGTCCGATTCTGCTTTGTTTCGTAGCTACAGGGGGATAACATTTTTTTTGCGATTTATAATAATTTTTTTCCAAGTGGTTTTAAAGATTCGAATGAATACGAAAGTTTCATTTAAAGGGGGTAAAAAGAGGGTAAAAGTTACTATAAGTACGACATATTTTAATGATAAAAAAGTGTCGACAGATTCATCAGGGACGTGCATAAAGGTTATCACCTCGGTTATCACTGAAATATTTTTCTAGAAAAAAACCGTGCGCCAATTATTTTTTTCTCTTATTAGTTGTGTAGGCCATTTAATGCCGGTTAAAAGTTGTCTCTTGATATTTTGTCGATTTTAGTTTCCTTAATGAGGTAAAACACAATTTTATACATTTGCCTTAATACTAAACTAATAGCAACCTTTAAAACAATTGATATTAACTGGCCAAAGTATTCATTGATTCCTCATAAAAAATATAAAAAAAGTTCCTCTAAACATGGGTGCGGAAATGCATAGTTTAAAAACTTTTAAACTATGCATTTTCGTAACTACAGGATGTTAAACGTTAAAAAATACGTATTTTGTAATTATCTTAAATACCGTAATTTTTTTCTTGAATTTGCTGTAGGAAGCGCTGAACATATGTTATAAATATATGTATATAATAGTGTTATAAATTTTAATAACATTTAATAATAGAATTGATTAAATATAGAGGGTACTACAAATTCGAGGTACGAGCATTGGTATCTCGGAAACCGTAATAGATACGAACATGGTTAAATTGGGGCAAAGTTGCGCTTTGGTATGTTCACCAAGATGCCATCAAAAAAGGTTTAAAAATTTCAAGAATTGCAGAGTTTTTTGAAAAATAAAACAGATTTTTTTGAAAATAAATTTTATTTTTTCCTGTCGTTACTTTTTAGAAAGTCAAAAAACTAATTACACATTCTCATAGCCACTTTATTAGGGCTATCTGATAGTATTTTTAGATTTTCAAATTAGCTGATAATTTGTGAAATACAGAGGCTAACTTAATTTTTTTAAATACGGACCTGCATTTGTTATTTCATGTTTTGAAAGAACTCGGTCTCCTGAGTATAATGATATGCAATACTTTATACTTTTTTTGTTTTGGGTACCTTAACAACAACAAAACTATTTACTATTATAATTTAAAATAACTCCAAGTCCGATTCTAGTTTTTAAATTACTTAATCTGATTATATTCACCGCAACAATATTGATCAGCGCTAATTAACATAAGTAATAAGGAAAATTTAGTCAATTGAAAGATGCAAATAAATAATATACAGGTCAGCAATTTAAAGATATTATTTATAACTCTTTTTGTTGTGAATTTGAAATCTCAGTGTCTAATCTAATCTAATAATATGCATACTATTGATCGTAGTAATTATAAAAAAATCAACTTTTACAAACTAGTTTCTAATGCTCCACATGTCCGAAAGGGTTACCACCCTCCCTAATGCACACATTTATTTTTTGTTCAGTCTTATGTTTCAACAGTCTTATGTTTCTTCTTATACATCCGAATGCATTTTGTACTCTTTGTTGTAAATGTTGAGGTGTATTGATTTCACTTTAACAAATGACGTCAAGTAATGCCCCGCCGCTTGGCGACAGGTCCAGGAAACTCCCTGGCCAGTATACTGCTCCACAATTTCCAATCCATCTTTCGGTAAAATTATTTGATTTTTTATGTTTTATTATGTTTTTATTATTTTATTGTATTTGATTTTCCGTATTCAATGTTTTACCCCACGTCATTGTTAAGTTTGAAAGCTTCCAATATTGATAATATTGTGACGATGAATAAATTAAATAATTAAAAAAAAACAGAGCCGGATTTAAAATTAGATTAAATAAATTGTGTTCAAATGTCTAAAACAAAAAAAATTAGGTGTGGCATATCACTGTACTCAGGAGACCGAGTTCTTTGAAAACCTGAAATAAAAAATGCAGGTCCGTATTTAAAAAAATTAAATTAGCCTCTGTATCTCTGAAATTATCCAGCTATGAAATCTAAAAATACTATCAGATAGCCCCTAATAAAGTGGCTATGAGAATCTATAATTAGTTTTTTTTGATTTTCTAAAAAAATAACACGACAGGAAAAAATAAAAATATTGATAAAAAATACAGGGACAAAAACATTCATTATTTAAAAAAAAACATTTTTTAAACATTTTTTTTTAAAACTTTTTTGGTGAACATCCCAAGCACAACTTTTGCTAATTTAACTACTGTTCAAATACATCTATTACGATTTACCGAAATACCAATGCTTGTACCTCAAATTTGTAGCACCCTGTGTATAAAGAGAGGGCTGCTTAGAACTACCCAGAGAACTTACCCAAGTGTTATGGCTGGTCTGTGCCTGTATGGTGCCGAGTCCTGGACATTGGCAGAAGCGTCCACAAAAAACTTGAAGCCTTTGAGATGTGGTTATACAAACGACTTCTGAGAATCTCCTGGGTAGACCACGTATCCAACAAGATCGTTTTAGAAACGCTTCGAAAGGAGAACGAAATAGTGGACATTATGGAACAACGGAAGTTAGAATATCTGGGACACATAATGAGGAACCAAAAGAGATATGGTCTACATCAGTTGATACTCCAGAGAAAGGTCTTAGGCAAAAGAGGACCCGGAAGGCGTAGAATCTCCGGGTTAAAAAACCTCAGATTTTCCAGGTTTTCCCTTTCTACAGAAGGATTATTTAGAGTAGCAGTCAGTAAGTTTGAATCGCTTTGCTCATCGCCAACATCTGGAACAGATAGGCACACTCAAAAGAAGAAGAAGAAATAAATAAAATAAAATTTTCAACGATGTTTCATAAGAAACCAATCACAAACTCAGTACTATTTACTCGTACTTCGTTCAGTTACGTATTGCTTGTTAAAGTTATTAATTGTACTTCCTTAATTGTTAGTTTGTCGTTTTACTTGTATACTAATACTTAGTAGTAAAGTAGTAAATAATCATAAAGTAAAATTTTATCACTAAAATATTAGAAAAAAAATATTTTTTGCTTTTTCCATTAGATTAAAGTCTATTTTTATTTAAATTTGTTCAGAGACCCAACCTCCTGGATTTAGAAACAGGGAGGGGGGCAGCAGTAAGCATACCTTTTGGTGATTATGGTCGTTATTTATTATTAACCAGTGGCCAGAATTAATTGTGGCCAGAATTCGGTCGAACTGTGCGCTACTTCGGGTGTACCCCAGGGGTCTATTTTGGGACCGTTATTGTTTAACATTTTTATAAACGGTGTCACTGATATAATTGATTTAAGTGTCTTACTGTATGCAGACGACATGAAGATATTTTCCCGCATTAATTCGCCTCATGATTGTGAACGGCTTCAGAGGTGTGTTGATCGATTAGTTGCATGGTGTTCATATAATAACTTACCATTGAACGTTGAAAAATGTAAAGTCATGTCTTATACTTTGAAATCGGAAACACAAATTTATAATTATTCTATCGGTGATACGATGATAGGTAGAGTATCTGTTTTTTAAGATTTGGGTGTCACATTTGACAGTAAACTATCTTTCGTTCAGCATATATCTGAAGTCGTTCAATCTTCGTTTAAGGCCTTGGGATTTATTGTGCGTAATACTAGAAATTTTAGCAATAGTAACATTAAAACTATATTATGCTTTTGTAAGATCAAAGCTAGAGTATGCATCAATTGTATGGTCGCCGTTTTATGCGGCACATATTAATGCTCTCGAGCAGGTACAGCGTCGTTTTCTGAAATAGTTATAAGAACTGATGGGGTTTACCCGCAAATTGGCTGCTGTCACAGCTCTTTATTGCAGAAACATTCTCTAGATTCCTTGGAGGTTCGACGGACAAATTCAGAGCTGAAATGTTTATACAAGTTATTACATAATGAAATTGATAGTCCGGATGTTCTGTCAAATCAATTTTCTGGTCCCACGTAGCTCTCGGTATAGCTTTACATTTTATGTGGCCTCCTCGCGCACAAATGTAAGTAAATATTCGCCATTGAAACGTATGCAGGATGCATATAATTTATATCAGTGTAATTTTGATATTTCCAGCTGCAGTTTGGTTTCGGTTGTGAGTTCAGTTTAGTGGTTTTTCTTGGTTTATATTGTTGTTGTTTTTTTTCATTGATATATATTTTTTCTCATTGATGTTATTTTTTGTTTAATTTAATTATTTTGTATAGATCACTCTGTAATTGGCGTAAGCTGTAGAGTGTTGTAGAATAAATAAATAAATAAATAAATTAACAAAACTTTTTGCGCGCTTTTTACTTTGGTTGAAAAAGTTTTTTTTTAAATTTGTGTAGAGACCCCAATTGTACGTCGGCGATTTTAATTTTTGCAGTTTTTTGAAGCCAGTGGTATCGGCATTTAAAAAATAAAGTACTCAAAGTTTATATATTTTTTTTCTTGACATCTTGGTCCAGGCTAACTGTGAGATGCGTAAGAACACCTTAATCACGTATTTCAAAATACATCCAATTCGATTTTATGCTAACCGATCAAATGTCATGGCGAGCAGGTGTCACGATTACAACCAACAACAAGTTGTTGGTGATTTGTTGTAATGCGTTAAATCTATTTGAACTTAATACGGTATAGATGCCAATCAAGTTTTTAAATACAAATTTATGCTTACACTTTTATCTGCCTGTCATAACTAAAGCCAAATCATCGTAAATAAACTGATACTCATTGATGTTACTAATTGAATATTTCTAGAAATTATATCTTTCAAATAAATAAAATGTTAAGACTACCCTAATCATGTTGCCCTCACATAATCATGAAGCTTACATCTAGCGAGAATGAGCGTGGCAATTTAAAAAGTACTGATGAGCGAGAATGGTCTTGGTCTTGAAGGAAATCAAAATCAAGACCATACTGAAACTAGCTTTAGGCAAGATCAAGATCAAGACTTCTTCACGTTGGCAACAAGACTGACCAGTGCAAGACTTACGCAAGAACAAGACCAAGATTCAACATTTAAGAACAAGAATGCTCCGATGCTACGTGTTTTCAACCTTATTGTATGGTACTGAGGCGCGGACCTTTAAAATAACTGAAATCAACAAACTGGTGGCTTTTGAAAGATGATGTTATCTTTGCATGTTACGAATTTCTTCGGTCGACATAGTTACAAATATCGGTGTTAGGCCATATGAACAAAGAAGAAGAAGTATATAAAACCCTTAAGGAAAAAATAGAACATTTAACACATGTTATAAGAGATCCTAAATATCAATTACTGCAGAATATTATGGAGGGAAAATCCAAGGAGGGCGTGTTCGGGACAGTAGAAGAATCATCATGGAAGATCATCAATAACATCGAATGGGTTATTTAGGGCAACCGCAAAAAAAAAAGATAAAAATAGCCATGATGACCATCCTCCGTTGTAGAATGAAGAATGTTTGGGAGGGGGGTTAATCACTGCAACCTTATAAAAAAACTTATTAACCATCTGCAACCAAAATAAAATATTTAAAAAAGTAAAATGTGTTTATACCTGTGATTTATTATTTATCAGATAAGTTAGTATTAACGCATTTTCACACATAATAATTCATCAGCAATTTTGCATTCTTTGAGATTTTCATTTTTAGATGGTTTGTTTAATGTCACTCTGAATAAAATTCAGAGAACTCGAATGTAAATCTACATGCTTTATCAAAAATAATTATTACTAATATATCTTATATTTTATAAACAAATTAATAATATTTGAATTTAAAAAAATAGTAAAAATATATTCTACATAATTTGCACTAACGTCACTTTTAATCAAATTTAGTGAAAATTTAGATCTGGGGTACTTGGCAACATTGTTAGGTGCCCGAGTAGACTAGTGGGATTTAGAAGCAAGTTAACTCATCATATAGTCTCAGGGCTTAAACAAAAGCCAATATTTTAGACGGCTTCACAGAGGTTGTCCTCCATCTCTGATATCAGTCGTTCCAAAGTTATGGCACGACTGGTTGTCATGTCGACACACTCACTGATGAGGTTTTCTGGTGTTTCCCCATTTTCACTACAGAAGCAAGGCTTAGGAACGGCTTCAGCACGATTGATCACAAATAGAGAATACGAACTTCCACTAGCCATAGCCTTTATAGACTTTGAGAAGGCTTTCGACTCGATCCATATCCTAAGGCAATATTAGAAGCCCTAGCGAAATATGGTATTGATAGACCTTATATAGAAACTCTCGCCAATATTAGAAGCCTAAAGCAAAGAGAAAATGAATATATAAAACAACCCCAGAGTCCCAGAGTTCCCAACTGACAAAGGAGTACGACAGGGAGACGCGATATCCCCAAAGCTGTTTTATTACCACAATTAGAAAAAATCTTGTAATTATTAAGTAATAAATAAAAATTAAAAATAGATGGAGAATATTTAGCCAAGATTATCTGATGACATAGTCCTAATTTGCCAGTAGTCCTGAAGAACTAAAAACACAAATTAATGAACTAAATACAGCCAGCAATAAACTGGTCTCAAAATGAATTTTGCAAAAACTAACGTAATGTACAAACGAACTAATGGAAAGAAGACATTTTAATAAATAACCAACACTGGAAATGGTAGAAGAATATATATGTATATATTTTTGACAACTAATACACAGCTCACGATCTATACCACCAGAAATCAACAGAAGAATTAGGAGTACATGCATGGTTAGTTATGGAGTACTTTTGGAAGAAGCTCAATCATATTCAAATCTACAATGCTATCTAAGTAGATATCTAAAGAAGAAAACATTCGATGCATGCATGCGAAACCTGAAGACCTAAAAGATCGCACACCGCTCAATGGAACGAAATATGCTGGGAATAACCAAGAGCGACCGTAAAAGAATAGCGTGGATACAGCAAAAGACCCAGGTAATAGATGTGAGAGTCAAATCCCCCAAGTGGCAATGGGCAGGACAATGACAAGAAGGACGGACAACAGATGGACCACAAAAATTACAGCATGGTACCCACGAGAATTTAAGAGACCTAGAGTAAGACCGAACCTGAGATGGGACCATGATATTAGGAAATTAGCTGGGATAACTTGGGCTCGCATAGCCAACAATAGGCCCAACTACAAAGAAAATATTTCAGGGAGCCTATACCATAATTATGGTATAGGCTCCCTGAAATTCAATTTCAGCTTATTCAACCATTTTCAATTGAAAATGGTTGAATAAGCTGAAAATTATGATGAAGCTGAAATAAAGAAAAATTTTGAAGAAGGGAGGCCAATTCCCAACTCTGGGCGAAAGACGGTCAGGAAAAATTTATCAAAAAATTCAAAACTTGCAAGAGTCCTGCACAGACAAGATGCAGCAATTTGTCCAAAAAATGTAAATAATTTTAATAATAAGGGTATTAATAAAGGTAGATAATTAAACCTTAAGAAACCATTTCCACAATATGACGTGTTGTGATTTTCGTGTCGTCAAATCGCGATAGAAAACAAATGATAATAATTAAGCCGGGCTGCGATACTGTGACAAGACAAAAGCATCTCCGTGATGCCTACAGGTTGTTCTTCGCGCAACGGCGAAAGTATTTCTTAGAAAACGAGGGACGCCGCCATAGCGTCGAGTTCCGTTTTGTGCAGAAGGTCGTAATTTCCTCACGACTTTTCGTGTTGCCATCGTCACACTTAACGCCCATTTAAAATAGAAAATAGAACTATCCGCGATCGGAGCGTAAAGTGGAAAGTAACAAATAAAAACTGTAACGAATTGATAATATCAACATAGGTTTAAAACGTGCAAATAAACTTTAGACTAATTTTTTATTATTTTGATATAGGTACTGTGCTATATCTCTTAACTAGAAATGAACAAAACTGCGATTACAATAAGTTTTTTTAACATCTGCAACACATAGTGTAAATAATTAAAACTTTATAATATGCTTAATATACTGCTGCATATGCTTTATAAACTGCTGCAACTACATATACCAATACCTACTCTTTCTACGGTTCTTAGTTATCTAATTCTTTATCCAATTCTTAAAAGATCTTAAAGAGCTATTTTTTTAAGGTGGCTCACCTCTATAACTTTTTTATTTTTTCAGATAAAGAAAGGAAATTTGGTACGTTGGTCAATTGATTTGTATTGAATCCTGTTTTACCGTAAATAACTTCAACTTTTGTTTTTTTAATGAAAATTGTAACATGGGGTTCATAACGACAATTTGACTCGAAATACCAAATGTGTGGTATCAAATTATTCCTAAAAAAAAATGCTTTTTCTAAATATGCTAATAAGCCACCCTCGTTCCATTTGAAATAATTGAGATATAATTAAAAATATGATTTAGGCTTAAAAATAATACATTCTCTATAAATAAATAAATTCGGAGAAAAAAGCCAATCGCAGTTTACCATAAAATGCTTCAAAAGACCACAAAATTACATTCGCAACAAAATCGCAACTCCTAAAAATTCAAATTCGCAGTTTCGGTTATCACGGTACTTAGCAACTCGGTTATCACGGTACTAGTTTACGGAATCACAATCGCAGCAAAATCACATATCACAGCAAAATCGCAACTCGCAATTATAGTAATATTGGTTGCCTAAATTGAAACTCGCAAATGGAAGAAATCGTAAATCGCAGCAAAATCGCAACTATAGTAAGGTTGCCTAAATTGAAACTCGCAAATAGAAGTAATCGCAGTCGCAGTTTCCTATGAGAGCCAATCGCAGGTTGCGATTGCGATTTTAAAATCGCTGTGATCGAATCGCAGTTTGCGATTCGTTGCTCATCTCTATCTCTAACTAAGACGCAGAAGTAGCGAATTATTTCTAAAATGTATTATTTCTACGATATACAAGTCAGTCAATTTGGTATTTAAGAACACCACCACATCACTGGGTACTTATAATTAGTGTCCTTACTCCAGCTCATTGATCTTTAAAGTAAGATTTTTTGCTCTAAACATTTGAGAATAATTGATCCTCCACGGAAGTAGCTCATGACGCTGAGACCGGTGGAGTCTTCAGAAGCTCACTACCTGCTAGCTGGACAGCAACGGTTCTTATCAGCCGACCAATGCAGCGAACGAGTGGTGAAGGCCTTTCTCATGAGCAGCAGAGGCACAACTAAATTTAAATACCCCCAGTTTTTCTGTTTTATATAATTACTGCCGATTCTCACAAACAACCGGTGCCAAATTATTGTATTAGTTTGTAATTAGAATGAAAATCATTATTTTAAATTTTCTTGGTGCAAAATTGAATTGAATCGAATAAATCAAATCATTCGTCAATCCATTCAGATAATCACCTGTTGCAGAACATCATGCAAGGCAAAATAGAAGAGAGACGCTGAGCTGGAAGAAGAAGTACGTCCTGGCTCAAGAACTTGCGGGAGTGGTACGGAGTAAATACCAACACGCTGTTTAGAAGAGCCGTGAACAAAATACAAGTGTCATTGATGGTAGCCAACGTTCTTCGAGGACAAAGCAAATAAAAGAAGAAGAAAGAAATCAAATTTCGGCTTTGATCATATCATACAGTATACCTCTACCGATAATAAAAGGTAATATTTGATTTTTGTTTTATTAAGTATAAATATATACCTGGCAAGATTCGAAAGAAAGATTGCATCACAAAAAAAGCAGAAAGAAAAATTTTGGGAACAGTGGCGGCCTTATCAACTGTGAAAGAAGGGGCTATATATAGTAACGACAGACAGTAATATCATATAGGCTTAGAAGGAGCTATAGTTTCTGTAAAGTAATTTTCAAAAAAAAGACAAGAAACGCAATACTAGAATTAACACTCCTTGAACAAGCAACCAATTATAAGTGAATTGATATACATAATGGACTTGATATTGAAAATAATACCGTTTCTAATTCGAACAATCCCATAGATTTTTAACGCTTTCAACAAAATGTACGATAACTCAAATTAAATTTTTTAGAAAGCTAAAGTTATTCTATTCAAACCTGTCACTCATGTTCAGTTTCGTCAAACAGTCCTAGTTTCAGAAAAAAAACATATCCTTTAATTTTAATGGACATGTTCAAACGTGTTCGTCTCCCTCGCCGATATTACCGTGAGTCTCATTTCAGTATCCGTTCAATCATAATTCAAATTCATCGTCAGATTTATTTTTACTTGTTTAGATTACTTGAAAAGTTTAATGTTTTTACATAAAAATAGCCCTTCTTCACCTAATATCAATTAAAAGCAACTCCGTCTAGACTTCCCTCTCTTTCTTTTACCATGTGGTGTCCAATTGGGTACTTTCTTTGGGATTCTGCTCTCTTCCATTCTTTGTACGTGCCCGTACCACCTGAGTTGGTTAATTTTGACGTCTTCTGTTATTCTGTGTTTAACGCCCATGATGTTCTGAAATCTCTCCATTTCTTACTCTATCCAGTTTCGATTTCCCGGCCGCGCGCCTCCAAAAGAGTTCAAGTAGCTTCGAGTGATTTAAGGTTTTTTTTCTTTCAAAGGTTCTGGTTGTTCGCCGTCGATACGCATATATTTCGTCTTCCTAAGGTTTACATCGAGCCCACCACTTGTTGTATTCTTCAATTTTTATAAAATATCCAATATAATATTCAATATTTCTTTTACCATGTGGTGTCCAATTGAGTACTGTCTTTGGGATTCTGCTCTCTTCCATTCTTTATACGTGCCCGTACCACCTGAGTTAAAATATAAAATATAACTTCTTAAAGAATATGTTAGTGCAATATTTTGGAAGAAGGGTACGACAAATAATTGTTATATTTCGTCAACATTTAACTCCAAATATGTATTAGTTTATTGATTTTAGAAGATATTGTTGTTTAACTGGACACATTGCAA